>NC_134486.1:419573103-419588103 GCF_040206685.1 Ascaphus truei
CCTCCACCTCCCATCAGCCCCCCTTCACCTCCCCTCCGCCCCCCCTTCACCTCCCCTCACCATCCCCCACCACCCCTCCCTCACCACCCATCCTCACCTCCCCTCCGACCTCCCCTCCGCCCCCCTTCACCACCCCCCACCACCCCTCCGACCTCACCTCCCCTCCTTCAACGCCTTTCGTCCGCCCTCCCGCCTCTGCCTTTCGCCCACCCGCACTTCTGCCTTTCACCCGCCCACCGCTCACATCCCCGCGCCACACAGCCGCCGCACGCACTCAACAGACACCCGCCACTCGACACACACCCGCCGCCTCTCACCCACCCCACACACTCGACACACCCGCCGCCTCTCACCCACCCCACACACTCGACACACACCTGGCGCATCCTGCCCCTACGCAACAATATCACTGACCAGCTGTCACCCGCACTCGCCACACACCCGCCGCCTCACACCCTAGCAGGACACACGCCTCACATTTTCACATCACTTATGTCACCAAAATATTGTACTGTGGTGTGTTTGCAATAAACCATTTTTATACAACATCGTATTACATTTTCTTCCATCTTTCTTTTCAACATTATTATCCAACCTTTACAACAAATAGTCACCTATTGTTCCACCATTTATAAATAATACTACCTATTACGCATTTACATCCCGGGCAACGCCGGGTCTCTCAGCTAGTATATATATATATATATATATATATATATATATATATATATATATATATATATATATTTATATATTTATATTACAGTGGTCGACAAATCACCAAAAAATCTACTCGCCACCTAGTACCACAAGTGTGCTGCTTGGGCCAATAGGTGCTCGCCACAATGTTAAATCCACTCGCCCGGGGCATGCAAATGTATAGGTTTGTTGAACACTGTATATATATATATGTAAATATACTGTATGCTCATCTACATGTCTTAGGCAGGTCTGCAACCCCGCCTTTCCCCATTATCACACAGCACTTCCACTGCAGCAAGGGATTCTGGGAAATGACATGCAAATGAGCACACAGTGTCACTTTTTGCTTCAAAAACCATTTTTAACATGGTTCCCTATATATATGTACTAGCTGAGAGACCCGGCGTTGCCCGGGATGTAAATGCGTAATAGGTAGTATTATTTATAAATCGTGGAACAATAGGTGAGTATTTGTTGTAAAGGTTGGATAATAATATTGAAAAGAAAGATGGAAGAAAATGTAATACGATGTTGTATAAAAATGGTTTATTGCAAACACACCACAGTTCAATATTTTGGTGACATAAGTGATGTGAAAATGTGAGGCGTGTGTCCTGCTAGGGTGTGAGGCGGCGGGTGTGTGGCGAGTGCGGGTGACAGCTGGTCAGTGATATTGTTGCGTAGGGGCAGGATGCGCCAGGTGTGTGTCGAGTGTGTGGGGTGGGTGAGAGGCGGCGGGTGTGTGTCGAGTGTGTGGGGTGGGTGAGAGGCGGCGGGTGTGTCGAGTGGCGGGTGTCTGTTGAGTGCGTGCAGCGGCTGTGTGGCGCAGGGGTGTGAGCGGTGGGCGGGTGAAAGGCAGAAGTGCGGGTGGGCGAAAGGCAGAGGCGGGAGGGCGGACGAAAGGCGTTGAAGGAGGGGAGGTGAGGTCGGAGGGGTGGTGGGGGGTGGTGAAGGGGGGCGGAGGGGAGGTCGGAGGGGAGGTGAGGATGGGTGGTGAGGGAGGGGTGGTGGGGGATGGTGAGGGGAGGTGAAGGGGGGGCGGAGGGGAGGTGAAGGGGGGCTGACGGGAGGTGGAGGGGGTTGCCGGGAGGTGAAGGAGGGGGGGGGGGTGACAGGAGGTGAAGGGAGGGGGGGGGTGACAGGAGGTGAAGGGAGGGGGGGGTGACAGGAGGTGAAGGGAGGGGGGGGGTGACAGGAGGCGAAGGGGGGGGTGACAGGAGGTGAAGGGAGGAAGGGAAGGGGGAGGTGGAGGAGAGGAAGGGGAAGAGGGAGGTGGGGGAGGAGGGAGGAGAAGGGGGGAGGGGGGGGAAGGGTGAAGGGGGGGAGGTAAGGGTGAAGGGGGGAGGGGTGAAGGGGGTAAAGGTGGGGGAGGAGGGAAAGGGGGGGAGGAGGGAAAGGGGGGGAAGAGGGGTGGAGGGGGGGAAGGGGGTGGAGGGGGGAAAGAGGGGAGATGGGGGATGGGGAAAGGGGGGATGGGGAAAGGGGGGATGGGGAAAGGGGGAGGTGGAGGAGGGGAAGTGAGGAGGGTAAGGGGGAGGTGAGGAGGGTAAGGGGGGAGGTGAGGAGGGGAAGGGGGGAGGTGGAGGAGGGGAAGGGGGGGGGAGGTGGAGGAGGGGGAGGTGGAGGAGGGGAAGGGGGGGGTGGAGGAGGGGAAGGGGGGGTGGAGGAGGGGAAGGGGGGAGGTGGAGGAGGGGAAGGGGGGAGATGGAGGAGGGGAAGGGGGGAGATGGAGGAGGGGAAGGGGGGAGATGGAGGAGGGGAAGGGGGAGATGGAGGAGGGGAAGGGGGGAGGTGGTGGGAAGGGGGGAGGTGGTGGGAAGGGGGGAAGAGGGGGAGGTGGTGGGAAGGGGGGAGGTGGTGGGAAGGGGGGGGAAGGGGGGAGGAGGGGGGTGGTGGGAAGGGGGGAGGAGGGGGGTGGTGGGGAGGTGAGAAGGGGGGGGAGGTGGTGGGAAGGTGGGAAGGGGGGGGAGGTGGTGGAAAGGGGGGGGGAGGTGGTGGGAAGAGGGGGGAGGTGGTGGGAAGGGGGGGAGGGGGGGAGGTGGTGGGAGGTTGTAAGGGGGAGTGAAGGGAAGGTGAAGGTGGGGTGGAGGGGAGGTGAAGGGGGGGGAGGTGAAGGGGGGGGATGTGAAGGGGGGGGGTGGAGGGGAGGTGAAGGGGGGGGTGGAGGGGAGGTGAAGGGGGGGGGGGGTGGAGGGGAGGTGAAGGGGGGGGTGGGGGGGGTGGAGGGGAGGTGGAGGGGAGGTGAAGGGGGGGTGGAGGGGAGGTGAAGGGGGGGTGGAGGGGAGGTGAAGGGGGGGTGGAGGGGAGGGGATGTGGAAGGGAGGGGAAGTGTAGTGAGGGGTGGGTGAGGGGAGGTGGAGGGGGTGGGTGAGGGGAGGTGGAGGGGATGTGGAAGGGAGGGGAAGTGTAGTGAGGGGTGGGTGAGGGGAGGGGAAGGCCGCTCACTCACCCGTCCGGCAGCTCCCACGTGGATCTGAGGCGGGAGGCAGCGTGTTGTGGCCGCTCCCCCGCTGACTGTAGCGGCGCCGGGGGGGGGGGGGGGGGGTGGAGGGGAAGTGAGTGAGGGGAGGTGATCACTCCGCTCCCCCGCTGAGTGTAGCGGCGCCGGGGGGGGTGGAGGGGAAGTGAGTGAGGGGAGGTGATCACTCCGCTCCCCCGCTGACTGTAGCGGCGTCGGGGGGGTGGAGGGGAAGTGAGTGAGGGGAGGTGATCACTCCGCTCCCCCGCTGAGTGTAGCGGCACCGGGGGGGTGGAGGGGAAGTGAGTGAGGGGAGGTGATCACTCCGCTCCCCCGCTGAGTGTAGCGGCGCCGGGGGGGGGGGTGGAGGGGAAGTGAGTGAGGGGAGGTGATCACTCCGCTCCCCCGCTGACTGTAGCGGCGCCGGGGGGGGGGGTGGAGGGGAAGTGAGTGAGGGGAGGTGATCACTCCGCTCCCCCGCTGACTGTAGCGGCGCCGGGGGGGTGGAGGGGAAGTGAGTGGGGGGAGGTGAAGGGGGGTGAGGGGACGTGAAGACCGCTCAGTCACCCGTCCGGCCGCTCACTCACCCGTCCGGCAGCTCCCACGTGGAGGGGGGGGGGTGAAAGCGCGGGAAACAGGGAGAGACGGAGGAAGAGGCGGAGCCTCCGGGACCGGTGGGGAAGAGAGCGGAGATGTGCTGCTAACACTGTGAGCCCCGCTAATGTATGTAACACTGTGTGTGTGTGTGTGTGTGTGTGTGTGTATTTTTTTTTTTGGACCTTTGGCCCGTCACTCCGCCTCAGGCCAATGAGAGGTGTGGGGGGCGGGCCAAGGGGGTGGTGTGAGTGTGTGAGCCCAATGAGAGGTGTGCGGGGGCGGGCGGCCCAAGGGACCAATGAGATTGCCGCTAGGGACACCGGACATCCAGGCAGGCAAACATACAGTGCTTTCACTAATATAGTATAAGATATATATATTGTTGTAGCCCTTTTTCTGATGCCTCCCAAAGGAACTACAGGTCACTGTACACAACCTGTGGCTCCAGGAGATCTGAGCCTCCGCTAACTGGGAGCCTTGGGTAACACTTACACATTTCCTTAGCGCAGCGCCTCCACTTACCCAGGATGCCCGTGATGTGAGATTCCCCTGGGCAAGAAACATACAACACCTTATGATAACCAATACCTTTTACCTGAGAACGTACACACATATATCAACAATAGAATAACAGGTGTCCCTCTACAGAGGAGACACTAATAACCAAGGCGTCTCACCAAACGCTTCCCCCAACACCGAGTGATCCCACCCAGTGTCCATAGGATTCCCACCCAATGTCCCGCACTCTTGCAGAGAGAGGGTATGGGTGACTGCGCAGTCACTATTAAGCTAAGGGCCCGTTGGTGCACTTGTGGATGTAAAGTACCTGCCGAGCACTCCAGTACTCGGATCAGCAACTGCTTCACAAAGGATCCGTCGCTCGGTGATTCCGTCTGATCCCAAACGGGTTCTTTGCACGAGGACCGCCGAGGGCGATCTCACCCTGGAGATAGTCTCTGTGGGCCCCGACTTGAGCCCGAACCTCTCCACAGGAACCGCAGCGTCCGCTGTGTCCCTATCTATCACTGGCACTACGTGACCCGGTCCTGACTCTAGCTAATACTAACAGCGGCTGCAGCAAACACACTGCACACACACAGTCAACCTGCAGCAACAACACACAGCACACGCTGCTCACACTGTGCCTACTTGTCAGCGCTCACAGCACTACCAGCCGTGACACTGACAAGCCTGCACCCTCACACACCTAAGGGCAGAGTCCCTAACCTAGGGGCTGTCCCTCAGTACCTATCCACTACCCTAACAGGGATTGGGGCCTGCCTGGGACTTGGGGATCCTTACCTGGTGCAGGAGCCACTTGCTCCTTACCCCCTTCCTCCCCTTTCCTGCTCCCAGCTCCAACTGAAAAACGTGGTCCCGCAACATTGTAGCCTTCCTCCCCAGGAGAAGCTGCAAAACCCTATTTGCTGGCTGGCTGCACGTGATGTGGGTGAAAGGGCAATCCCCAGAGGCTGCTGGGAATTGTAGTCCACTCAGGGCCTCTTTAGCATTGGGACCGCGAGCGCTACCCTTACTGCGCCTGCGCGACCAACGCGCATGCTCGCGCAACCTGTCATGGCGGCCCCCGCTAGCCGGGTGTGTCGCAGAGCCTCGGAGCGCTACATGGGGGGGTCTCTGGGGCTGAAAAGAGACCGGGGTTACATATGTATATGTATTTTTTGTTTTGTTTTTTTGTTTAACGTGCTGCTTGGATTCCCTCTCTAACCTCCCTGTATGTCAGGCATTGGCGTGTAATCACTCTGCCTGTTACTTGCTATGTGCCGGGCCGTGTATACTGTCGGCGTTATATGAGAAAACAATATGTAAAATATTACCAGCGGTCACTCGGGGCTGATGGTTTCTCCAGATGTTTTGTCTCCCACTTCACAGGTCAGGGCTTTTCTATCCAGACTGCTGAAGCAGATACAACCTATACTGTGCCATCAGCCACAAGAGTATCCCAGTATATATTCCATAACCTATACTGTGCCATCAGCCACAAGAGTATCCCAGTATTTATTCCATAACCTATACTGTGCCATCAGCCACAAGAGTATCCCAGTATTTATTCCATAACCTATACTGTGCCATCAGCCACAAGAGTATCCCAGTATTTATTCCATAACCTATACTGTGCTATCAGCCACAAGAGTATCCCAGTATTTATTCCATAACCTATACTGTGCCATCAGCCACAAGAGTATCCCAGTATTTATTCCATAACCTATACTGTGCCATCAGCCACAAGAGTATCCCAGTATTTATTCCATAACTTATACTGTGCCATCAGCCACAAGAGTATCCCAGTATTTATTCCATAACCTCCACTGTGCCATCAGCCACAAGAGTATCCCAGTATTTATTCCATAACCTATACTGTGCCATCAGCCACAAGAGTATCCCAGTATTTATTCCATAACCTATACTGTGCCATCAGCCACAAGAGTATCCCAGTATTTATTCCATAACCTATACTGTGCCATCAGCCACAAGAGTATCCCAGTATTTATTCCATAACCTATACTGTGCCATCAGCCACAAGAGTATCCCAGTATTTATTCCATAACCTATACTGTGCCATCAGCCACAAGAGTATCCCAGTATTTATTCCATAACCTATACTGTGCCATCAGCCACAAGAGTATCCCAGTATTTATTCCATAACCTACACTGTGCCATCAGCCACAAGAGTATCCCAGTATTTATTCCATAACCTACACTGTGCCATCAGCCACAAGAGTATCCCAGTATTTATTCCATAACCTACACTGTGCCATCAGCCACAAGAGTATCCCAGTATTTATTCCATAACCTATACTGTGCCATCAGCCACAAGAGTATCCCAGTATTTATTCCATAACCTATACTGTGCCATCAGCCACAAGAGTATCCCAGTATTTATTCCATAACCTATACTGTGCCATCAGCCACAAGAGTATCCCAGTATTTATTCCATAACCTCCACTGTGCCATCAGCCACAAGAGTATCCCAGTATTTATTCCATAACCTATACTGTGCCATCAGCCACAAGAGTATCCCAGTATTTATTCCATAACCTCCACTGTGCCATCAGCCACAAGAGTATCCCAGTATTTATTCCATAACCTATACTGTGCCATCAGCCACAAGAGTATCCCAGTATTTATTCCATAACCTATACTGTGCCATCAGCCACAAGAGTATCCCAGTATTTATTCCATAACCTCCACTGTGCCATCAGCCACAAGAGTATCCCAGTATTTATTCCATAACCTATACTGTGCCATCAGCCACAAGAGTATCCCAGTATTTATTCCATAACCTATACTGTGCCATCAGCCACAAGAGTATCCCAGTATTTATTCCATAACCTATATATACTGTGCCATCAGCCACAAGAGTATCCCAGTATTTATTCCATAACCTATATATACTGTGCCATCAGCCACAAGAGTATCCCAGTATTTATTCCATAACCTATACTGTGCCATCAGCCACAAGAGTATCCCAGTATTTATTCCATAACCTATACTGTGCCATCAGCCACAAGAGTATCCCAGTATTTATTCCATAACCTATACTGTGCCATCAGCCACAAGAGTATCCCAGTATTTATTCCATAACCTCCACTGTGCCATCAGCCACAAGAGTATCACAGTATTTATTCCATAACCTCCACTGTGCCATCAGCCACAAGAGTATCCCAGTATTTATTCCATAACCTATACTGTGCCATCAGCCACAAGAGTATCCCAGTATTTATTCCATAACCTATACTGTGCCATCAGCCACAAGAGTATCCCAGTATTTATTCCATAACTTATACTGTGCCATCAGCCACAAGAGTATCCCAGTATTTATTCCATAACCTCCACTGTGCCATCAGCCACAAGAGTATCCCAGTATTTATTCCATAACCTATACTGTGCCATCAGCCACAAGAGTATCCCAGTATTTATTCCATAACCTATACTGTGCCATCAGCCACAAGAGTATCCCAGTATTTATTCCATAACCTATACTGTGCCATCAGCCACAAGAGTATCCCAGTATTTATTCCATAACCTATACTGTGCCATCAGCCACAAGAGTATCCCAGTATTTATTCCATAACCTATATTGTGCCATCAGCCACAAGAGTATCCCAGTATTTATTCCATAACCTATACTGTGCCATCAGCCACAAGAGTATCCCAGTATTTATTCCATAACCTACACTGTGCCATCAGCCACAAGAGTATCCCAGTATTTATTCCATAACCTACACTGTGCCATCAGCCACAAGAGTATCCCAGTATTTATTCCATAACCTACACTGTGCCATCAGCCACAAGAGTATCCCAGTATTTATTCCATAACCTATACTGTGCCATCAGCCACAAGAGTATCCCAGTATTTATTCCATAACCTATACTGTGCCATCAGCCACAAGAGTATCCCAGTATTTATTCCATAACCTCCACTGTGCCATCAGCCACAAGAGTATCCCAGTATTTATTCCATAACCTATACTGTGCCATCAGCCACAAGAGTATCCCAGTATTTATTCCATAACCTCCACTGTGCCATCAGCCACAAGAGTATCCCAGTATTTATTCCATAACCTATACTGTGCCATCAGCCACAAGAGTATCCCAGTATTTATTCCATAACCTATACTGTGCCATCAGCCACAAGAGTATCCCAGTATTTATTCCATAACCTCCACTGTGCCATCAGCCACAAGAGTATCCCAGTATTTATTCCATAACCTATACTGTGCCATCAGCCACAAGAGTATCCCAGTATTTATTCCATAACCTATACTGTGCCATCAGCCACAAGAGTATCCCAGTATTTATTCCATAACCTATATATACTGTGCCATCAGCCACAAGAGTATCCCAGTATTTATTCCATAACCTATATATACTGTGCCATCAGCCACAAGAGTATCCCAGTATTTATTCCATAACCTATACTGTGCCATCAGCCACAAGAGTATCCCAGTATTTATTCCATAACCTATACTGTGCCATCAGCCACAAGAGTATCCCAGTATTTATTCCATAACCTATACTGTGCCATCAGCCACAAGAGTATCCCAGTATTTATTCCATAACCTCCACTGTGCCATCAGCCACAAGAGTATCACAGTATTTATTCCATAACCTCCACTGTGCCATCAGCCACAAGAGTATCCCAGTATTTATTCCATAACCTATACTGTGCCATCAGCCACAAGAGTATCCCAGTATTTATTCCATAACCTATACTGTGCCATCAGCCACAAGAGTATCCCAGTATTTATTCCATAACCTATACTGTGCCATCAGCCACAAGAGTATCCCAGTATTTATTCCATAACCTATACTGTGCCATCAGCCACAAGAATATCCCAGTATTTATTCCATAACCTATATATACTGTGCCATCAGCCACAAGAGTATCCCAGTATTTATTCCATAACCTATACTGTGCCATCAGCCACAAGAGTATCACAGTATTTATTCCATAACCTCCACTGTGCCATCAGCCACAAGAGTATCCCAGTATTTATTCCATAACCTATACTGTACTGTGCCATCAGCCACAAGAGTATCCCAGTATTTATTCCATAACCTATACTGTGCCATCAGCCACAAGAGTATCCCAGTATTTATTCCATAACCTATACTGTGCCATCAGCCACAAGAGTATCCCAGTATTTATTCCATAACCTATACTGTGCCATCAGCCACAAGAGTATCCCAGTATTTATTCCATAACCTATACTGTGCCATCAGCCACAAGAGTATCCCAGTATTTATTCCATAACCTATACTGTGCCATCAGCCACAAGAGTATCCCAGTATTTATTCCATAACCTCCACTGTGCCATCAGCCACAAGAGTATCACAGTATTTATTCCATAACCTCCACTGTGCCATCAGCCACAAGAGTATCCCAGTATTTATTCCATAACCTATACTGTGCCATCAGCCACAAGAGTATCCCAGTATTTATTCCATAACCTATACTGTGCCATCAGCCACAAGAGTATCCCAGTATTTATTCCATAACCTATACTGTGCCATCAGCCACAAGAGTATCCCAGTATTTATTCCATAACCAATACTGTGCCATCAGCCACAAGAGTATCACAGTATTTATTCCATAACCTATACTGTGCCATTAGCCACAAGAGTATCCCAGTATTTATTCCATAACCTATACTGTGCCATCAGCCACAAGAGTATCCCAGTATACTGTATATTCCATAACCTATACTGTGCCATCAGCCACACGAGTATCCCAGTATTTATTCCATAACCTATACTGTGCCATCAGCCACAAGAGTATCCCAGTATTTATTCCATAACCTATATATACTGTGCCATCAGCCACAAGAGTATCCCAGTATTTATTCCATAACCTATACTGTGCCATCAGCCACAAGAGTATCCCAGTATTTATTCCATAACCTATACTGTGCCATCAGCCGCAAGAGTATCCCAGTATTTATTCCATAACCTATACTGTGCCATCAGCCGCAAGAGTATCCCAGTATTTATTCCATAACCTATACTGTGCCATCAGCCACAAGAGTATCCCAGTATTTATTCCATAACCTATACTGTGCCATCAGCCACAAGAGTATCCCAGTATTTATTCCATAACCTATACTGTGCCATCAGCCGCAAGAGTATCCCAGTATTTATTCCATAACCTATACTGTGCCATCAGCCACAAGAGTATCCCAGTATTTATTCCATAACCTACTGTATACTGTGCCATCAGCCACAAGAGTATCCCAGTATTTATTCCATAACCTATACTGTGCCATCAGCCACAAGAGTATCCCAGTATTTATTCCATAACCTATACTGTGCCATCAGCCACAAGAGTATCCCAGTATTTATTCCATAACCTATACTGTGCCATCAGCCACAAGAGTATCACAGTATTTATTCCATAACCTATACTGTGCCATCAGCCACAAGAGTATCACAGTATTTATTCCATAGCCTCCACTGGAAAAGCTTTGCACCCTAAATACAACCAATCTCTAATATAGAAATGTGACAGGGTGAATAAACGTCACCAGCCCTATGCCTGCAGACTTATGTGCAGTGCAGCAGTGAGGAGGTTAACTTTCAGCTGAGCTGATTAGTCTGAACCCAGCTGCCTCATCAAGGTGTTTTAAACCCCCCAGGCTGTACACAGATGCAGGCTGGCTGGTCAGGAGATAGGACTGAAACGCTGAAGTAAGATTACTGCTATAAGGTCTGTCTTCAAAATACATGTTTGAGAAGCTGTTATGTTTTTGTATGCTGAAAAGAAGCTGTTATGTTTTTGTATGCTGAAAAGAAGCTATGTTTTTGTGTGCTATATTTTTTAAGGCTCAATAAATAAGCCTTATCAAGAAACCCAGCGTGTGGTTGCATGTACCCTGCAACATATGGTGTCAGAAGTGGGATGTTAAGAGGCTCCTGCAGTTGAAGGGCCACACACACACACACAAAAAAAAAATGGAAGAATTTTCAAAAAAGTTTCTGTGCGAGCAGACCAGACAGCAGGGACTGTTAATGCAGGAGCAGGCCCAACTACAAGCAGACAGAGATGAAAGACTATTGCAGCAGCCAACCCAGCTCCTAACCCAGCAGCAGGCAGCACAGGAGGAGCGGATGGCCAGGCTGCTGACCCAATTCCAGGGGAACACTAGTCCAGAACTTGCGAACAAACCCCCGGTCCTCCTGAGGAAAATGGCTCTGAACGAGGATCCGGAGGCTTTTCTACTGACGTTTGAAAGGGTTGCCGAAGCCCAGGGCTGGTCTGCAGACCGCTGGGCAATCGCTTTGGCCCCACTCCTTATAGGAGAAGCCCAGGCCTCATATCAGGGCCTCCCAGTGGACCAGGCAATGGATTACAAACAAGTAAAAGCTGCCATACTTCTTCAGAAGCGCACGAAACGCGTAGGGCAAAGTTCAGAGCTCATCTGACGGAGTGACGAGTCAGAGACGGAAGGAGTATTCAACCACAAGGTCCGCGCCCCCCAGTGACGGAGCATCCGCCTCAGAGGCGCGGGGAATCACAGGAGTGCATCTAAGAAACGCTCCACTGTGTGACCGGAGGGAGAGCCAATACCTTTTCACGACCGACTTTCACTGCCTGCTTACTTCTATAATTCTATCACAGAACGCACGGCGGAAGCCACATCAGACAATCTGGTACTCAAGGATCAGAAGGGTCTATTTATTGGGACACTTTTCTTCACTCATTGGACTTCTAAAATCACTAGATTGGACTTGTAAGGCGCCGGTTTTCTTCTTTGTTTGGACCTTAGGAAGCGCCTAGATGTGGTCGGCCATTTTGCTAGGGAGAATCTTAGATCAGCCCAGGACAGTCAGGAGAGACATTACAATCAGAATGCTCGCATGAGTGTTTCACCTGGGAGACCAGGTGATGTTATTGTTACCCAGTTGTGAGAGCAAACTCCTAGCCAAATGGCAGGGCCCATTCGAAGTACTCCGTCGCACGGGTGATGTGGATTACGAGATCGCTCAACCAGGGTCCAGGAAGGGTAAACAAATTTACCATGTGAACTTGCTGAAACCCTGGAAGATGCAGCGGGCTCTATTCATCCACCCGGTGGAGGAGGAAACGGACCTGGGTCCTTAGCCCCCACGGGGGAACATCTGTGGTGACGATAAAATCCCAATGGGTAGACAATTGTCCTCTGAACAAAAAGAGGACTTGTTAGAAATAATTACACAATTCAATTATGTTTTTTCTGATTTACCAGGGCAAACTAATTTAGTTTCACATGTGAAAGAAACAGCACCTGGGGTAAAAGTACGTTCCCGTCCTTACAGGTTGCCTGAAAGTCGTAGGGCCCTGGTAGAGAAGAAGGTACAAGAAATGTTACACGTAGACGTGATTGAGGAATCATACAGTGAGTGGTGTAGTCCACTAGTTATGGTCCCTAAAACCGATGGGAAGGTAAGATTTTGTGTGGACCTCTGAAAGGTCAATGCGGTATCCAAAGTTTGACGCATATCCGATGCCAAGGGTGGACGAGTTAATTGACGCCCTTGGTAACGCAGAATATATATCCACGCTGGACTTAACAAAAGGATACTGGCAAATACCCTTTAGAGGAAAAGTCCAAGTACAAAACAGCCTTTGCCACTCCCATGGGTTTATACCAGTTTGTGACAATGCCATTTGGACTGCATGGAGCCCCAGCCACGTTTCAGAGACTCATGGATTAAGTGCTGAGACCTCATAGGGCTTATGCCGCAGCCTACCTAGATGACATTGTCATTTATAGTAAACACTGGCAGGCCCATCTAAATAGGCTGAAAGCGGTCCTCAAATATCTGAGAGGCAGGGCTCACAGCCAACCCTAGGAAATCTGCCTTAGGTAAGGCGGAAACCAAATACTTAGGGTATGCAGTGGGAGGTGGAAAAGTAAGGCCACTAGCCGACAAGATAGTTGCCCTGAAAGAAGTTCCGACCCCCCAAACAAAGACGCAGGTACGCTCTCTGCTGGGTTTAGCAGGGTACTATCGGCGGTTCATCCCCTACTACTCGGAAGTTGCAGCCCCACTAACAGACCTCACAAAAAAGTGTGCCCCTACACAAGTGGTATGGTCAAGGGAGTGCCAAAGAGCCTTTGAGGCGGTAAAAAGGTGTCTATCAGAGGCTCCCGTCCTTAGAAGCCCAGACTTCGATAAGCCTTTTATTGTACAAACCGATGCCTCAGAGATAGGGCTTGGGGCAGTGCTCTCGCAACAGTTTGAGGGAGTGGAGCATCCGATCCTTTTTCTGAGTAGGAAATTGTTCCCAAGGGAAAAAAACTACTCAGTAATTGAGAAGGAGTGCCTCGCAGTAAAATGGGTAATAGAGGCCTTAAGACATTACCTGGCGGGAGTCCATTTCACGTTGGTAACAGACCATGTTCCATTGAAGTGGTTAAATAGTATGAAAGACTCTAATGCTAGGTTGACCAGGTTGGTATATGGCCCTCCAACCCTTCTCGTTTGAGATTCAGCACAGACCTAGAAAAGAACATGCGAATGCTGATTTCTTCTCTAGAGAAGGGGTGGATGGTCGGGCTTCAGCCGTGCGTGGCCCCAGCCACACACTAACAGGGGAGGAATGTGACAGGGTGAATAAACGTCACCAGCCCTATGCCTGGCAGACTTATGTGCAGTGCAGCAGTGAGGAGGTTAACTTTCAGCTGAGTTGAGTAGTCTGATCCCAGCTGCCTCATCAAGGTGTTTTAAACCCCCCAGGCTGTACACACATGCAGGCTGGCTGGTCAGGAGATAGGACTGAAACGCTGAAGTAAGATTACTGCTATAAGGTCTGTCTTCAAAATACATGTTTGAGAAGCGGTTTTGTTTTTGTGTGCTGTATTTTTTAAGGCTCAATAAATAAGCCTTATCCAGAAATCCCGCGTGTGGTTGCATGTACCCTGCAACAAGAAGTATTGCCCCCCCTCTCTCCCAATAACATAATCACTACATGGAAACTTTACAAAGTGCAGCCGTGTCAGATCTCGCTCGGCCCCAAAAGTATTGAGAGTAACACTGCAGTAACTCATCGGGGTGAGACCACGGGTGTAGCAACGTCCCAGTCAGGAAACATGAAATACTCACTGGCCTCGGGGTACGCCGGACCTGGCAGTGAACCCGCCGAACAAACCGAAATCTCTGTCTGTGGCGTGGGTTTTTGTCATGAATTCTTCTTGCGTGGGCGCTCTAAACATGTCCGTCTGTCTCTGCTTCTCTGTCAGGATATGGAGATCAGCGTCTTCGAGCTCAAGAGCATCCTCAACAGAGTGGTGACAAGACGTAAGTATGTGGAGTGTCCCTCCCACTTCAAGGTGAAGGTGGGACCAACTGTCTAATGGGTCTGTCCCTCACACCACAGGGTGACACAGACGGAAGGGACATATGTGCCATGACATGACCTTCCCACTGCAGCCCATCTCACCCCTTCCTCCCACCACTGTGACAGACAGAAGTCCTGTGGCCTCAAGTCTGTCCCTCCCACCATAGGGTGACACAGACAGAAGGCCCATCTCACCCCTTCCTCCCACCACTGTGACAGACAGAATACCTGTGTCCTCAAGTCTGTCCCTCCCACCATGGGGTGACAGACTAAAGGGAACTATATTCCTTAAATGTCACAGTGATAGACCTGAAGGACCCGTGCCCTTCCCACCAGTAGAGGACATAGTGACACGCAGCCATGTGACCGTAGGGTGGGGATATGGTGGCTGGCGTTACATGGC
>NC_134486.1:419593103-419644735 GCF_040206685.1 Ascaphus truei
CTTACCTTAAATACATACGGTAACACCGGCCGCCGTCACGCTATCCAGCGCGGGAAGGGGAGACCAGCTGTGCGCCGACACGCACGACTTCCGGTTCTACGGTGGCCCAGAGGAAGTGCATGGTTTCTCCAAAGCACCGACGTCATCTCGGAGAATACCGTACTGTACGGATCCGCGCGCGCGAAAAGCAGAGCGCCGAAAAGCGGGGCCTTCCTGTACTGTGTATAGCATACACCCTCTATACAGCCAAAATACAACCAGCCCTTAGCTCTTCCTATTTATAGGCTGTGTAGTGAAATATATATATGTAGCCCTTTTTGTGAACCGGCTGACCCACCCAATATCACATTGGCCCCTCGTGGTCTAACCGGTCCCTTTCCCTGCAACACACCTGCTCTAAGGGACTACTGGTACTGCATAACCTGTGTGGCTCCAGGAGATCTGAGCCTCCGCTAGCTGGGAGCCTGGGGAAACCCTTACCCTTACTTGGTGCAGCGCCTCCACTTACCCAGGATCCCCCGTTAGGAAAGATAGCCCTGAGTAAGAAATACAATAACACTTATAGATAAACAATACTAACTCTTTACTTAACACACATATAACACATTACATAACATAACCATAACCAGATGCTCTACCCGCATCACATCAACCCAATGTCTGGTGTACCCCACCCAGTGTCCTGTGATCACCCCACACCCAATGTCTCGTCCTCCTACGAAAGGTCGTGGGTGACTGCGCAGTCACTATTTAAGCTAGGGCCCAGTTGGTGCACTTAGAATATGGAAGATACCTTCCGAGCACTCCGATGCTCGGGACCGCAACACACTTTCTTCTAAAAGGGTCAGACGTCCGTCTGATCCTATTCCAGGTACTCTGCCGGTGGACCCCAACGAGGGTCCCACCGCTCCACGGGAACTGCAACCGGATCACGGCAACACCAACCGCGTGGGAACAGCAACCGCCTTCCTATCAATACCTACTACTAGAGTGACAGCAACCCTAACCTAGGGCCTGTCCCTGAGGAACCCGCAACCTGGGATGGCTTGGGGAAAACTCCTAGGGCCTGTGGACAATAACCGCCCCCCTTCCCCTAGCTACCCAGTCTCAACTGTATCTGCTAATCCTAGCAGCCTAACACACCTGCAGCCAACATTCAGCTTACACTGTCAGCCTGCAGGGATTCACACCGTGCACACACACTGCACGCACTGCGCACAGCACATGCAGCGACACACACCCAGACAGCTGCAATCACACACAGCCACCCGGATCCCGCAGCAATCCCACTGCTAGCACACCGTGCCTCTTTGACAGTGCCCACAGCACTCTCCGCTGCGACACTGCCAAACCAGCACTTCCCACACTCAAGGGTCACCTCCCTAGCTAAGGCGTCCCTCCTCAGTCTAAGGCGTCCCTCTTCAGTTACCCCCTACCCTTACCCGGGAATTGGGGCCTGCCTGGGGATCTAGGGAGAACCCTTACCTGATGCAGGAGCCACGCGCTCCCTGCACCCTTCCTACTCCTTCCTCTGCTCTGCCTGACTGACGCATGCAAAGCCCGGGAAATGTATCTATATTCCCGGGCTGAGCTTCCTCCAGCCCTATTGGCCGCAAGGGAGCACCTGACCTTTGTCTCCCTAAGCCTCCTGGGAGTTGTAGTTCCCAGGGGCTGCCTAAAGCATTGGGGCCGCGTGCGCACTTGCCCTGCGCATGCGCGAACCCCTAATGGCCGCCACCAACTCCCTCTACTCTGTCCTGCCCTCGCGCGATCTCTCCCTAGCCTGGGGATCCTACCGCGCGCTTTCCGGTCCCTGCGCATGCGCGAACCTATGCGCAATGGCGGCGCCCTCTCCTTTGCAAGCCGGACCGGTGGCAACGCGATCGCGGCCCTAGCGACGGCCCGATCGCGTCCCCGGCAACCAGCCTGCACCGCTATGCCCCGCGCTGCTCCCTGCTCTGGCCCCCACCCTCGCGAAGTGCCGGCGGGTCCGTCGCAGCCTCCGGCGGCACCCGCTACCACACGGCACTCGCGGAGAGGGGCCAGGGAGCGAAAATATACCTCGGGGCTACATTCTCCCCTTCGCAGAATCCCAACGCCCTCGCTTGGGTAGCAACCACACAGAGATTTATATAATGAAAAATACATGGCATAATTCACATCACATGTAGCATGCATTTCATCATCAATACTCATATGGATACCCGAGGCCAGCTGAGTCTCAGAGTGGAGTGCCTCTAACAGATTGGGTGAGGGTATCCCTCCTTGACTCCTGTGAGTCTTTTGGAACTCTAGACCTGCCCCTTGCAAAAACCCACCTTCTCCTTGCGAAAAAAATAGTACGGGGTCCTGGGTATTGACCCTTTCCGGTTCCTCCGGTCTCGTCTCATGGGAGACAGAGAGGCTCAGTCTCTTTCCTCGATCCACCACATGGCGAACATAGCGCTCCATCGCGCACCTGGGAGAGGCCACAACTACCAGAGCGGTCTCAACAGAGTCTTTGTCCGCTCCAACCATCCCTTTAACGGTGACTTCGTCCACGGACGGCACCACTTCTTCGGGTAGGCTCGGGTCTTGAGAAGGCCAAGCTTGGAGACTCCTCATGCAGGGGTATGTGTCGCTCCGGTCCGCTACACCGGATACCTTCATGAGGTCGGATTCATTCCACGATCCGCAGAGATCTTCTGGGGGAGACACTTCCACCAGGACACGATGACGGGGTGAGCCCATCGCCCGGGTGACCCTACCTTTGGAGTCACCAGGCTCCATGATCAACGGGGAGCTCACACCCGACACCCCTGGGGCAGTCAACTTACCCCGGTCGGTATCGGCAGGTACTGATCCCACGCCTGGGACCGCTGGTACCTCGTTGATAGGCCGGACTGGCCGTTGCAGGGCACACGGGCCCACATCATGGTCTGGATCAGTTGAGGCGGTTGCCTCGGTGACCTCACTGGAGTGGACCGCCGGCAGGCGCATCACCACGCTCGGTCGGTCGCTGGACTCATCGCACAAGGGCGGGGGTATAAACACCTTACCCTGGCCTTCCGAGACTTGTGGTTCTGGTCTCGGTGGTTCCTGCTCGGGAACCGGATCTGGAACCGACATCGGGGGTTCCGCCATCTGGAGCTCCGCCTTCAGCGGCTCCGCCTCAGCGTCTGGCAAGTTCACTTGGGCACACGGGCCCTCCACCACCTCCATCGCTGAAGTGGACAATTCAGGAGCGGCTTCACCCACCTCGGTAGCACCATCAGGCGCCTCTTCCTCCGCAGGTTCCGCCAGCAGAAGTTCCTGCTCCTCCATTTGCACGTCCCCTTTGAGAGGGTCTGCCACAGTGGTCTGGACACACGGGTCCCCGGCGGCCTCTGGAAGTAGAACAAACTGGGGACACGCATCACTTACTTCAGGAGAGCGGTCCGGCTCCTCCTCTTCTTCATCGGCTGGCCCCGCCGCCTGGGGCAGGATAGGCTGTAGGAACCAGGCCCCGCAACACTCACATTGAGGCCCCACTCCAGTGCCTCCCTAGGACAGTCACAATTTGGCATAAAACACTGGATACCCAGTTCTCCATCCAACTCGATGTTCTTGAAGTCGAGCGGTAACTGCGACAGGACTGCTCCCGAGGCACGGGCTTTTTGCAGACAGGGACACGCTAGCACAACTTCATCTATTCCTGGCGCTCGCCAGGGCATATACACTTTGGGGTGTAACCCCTGGCAGTCTATTTCTTCCTCAGGGGAAGGACACTCCATTTCTACAACAGTGTCCCCTCCCACTGGCCGTTCGGTAGGCTGCGGCAGTTTGGGTTGCAGGGTTGGTACCCTGCAGTAGCCACATATACGCCCCCAAGCCAACTTACAAGACGAGCAGTCACCTTGGTTACAAAAACAGTCTAGGTACCCCTCCTCGTTCGCGTCTTCCAACCGCATTTTTACCATGCACGCCAAAACATTAAGGTCCATACTACCCCAGACACTCAATGTTTGTATTGTACATGGACACAACAAAAAGGATACGCTCCCAGCCTTGGTCTGCCAGGATCCATACGACGGCGAGCAATTTTCTCTGTGTCCAGTACTCTCTTCCAGGGAGTGTTGCGAGCTCTGTACTAAGTCACTCACAGTGTGGGGGCGGGGCTCGGGTTTTCCCGCCAGTCCTGGATGACTGTTGGCAACATTTTCCCGCGCGGCCGGGAACTTAGCACGTGGCTTCCTCCGCCTTGAGGGCTTCCCCATGGCGGAACAAAAATAGGACACAAATTTAGAAAAACATGTACAGGGCACCCCAGGTCTGATATCTCAGCAGCGCCTCCAAATGTAGCCCTTTTTGTGAACCGGCTGACCCACCCAATATCACATTGGCCCCTCGTGGTCTAACCGGTCCCTTTCCCTGCAACACACCTGCTCTAAGGGACTACTGGTACTGCATAACCTGTGTGGCTCCAGGAGATCTGAGCCTCCGCTAGCTGGGAGCCTGGGGAAACCCTTACCCTTACTTGGTGCAGCGCCTCCACTTACCCAGGATCCCCCGTTAGGAAAGATAGCCCTGAGTAAGAAATACAATAACACTTATAGATAAACAATACTAACTCTTTACTTAACACACATATAACACATTACATAACATAACCATAACCAGATGCTCTACCCGCATCACATCAACCCAATGTCTGGTGTACCCCACCCAGTGTCCTGTGATCACCCCACACCCAATGTCTCGTCCTCCTACGAAAGGTCGTGGGTGACTGCGCAGTCACTATTTAAGCTAGGGCCCAGTTGGTGCACTTAGAATATGGAAGATACCTTCCGAGCACTCCGATGCTCGGGACCGCAACACACTTTCTTCTAAAAGGGTCAGACGTCCGTCTGATCCTATTCCAGGTACTCTGCCGGTGGACCCCAACGAGGGTCCCACCGCTCCACGGGAACTGCAACCGGATCACGGCAACACCAACCGTGTGGGAACAGCAACCGCCGCTATCCCTTCCTATCAATACCTACTACTAGAGTGACAGCAACCCTAACCTAGGGCCTGTCCCTGAAGAACCCGCAACCTGGGATGGCTTGGGGAAAACTCCTAGGGCCTGTGGACAATAACCGCCCCCCTTCCCCTAGCTACCCAGTCTCAACTGTATCTGCTAATCCTAGCAGCCTAACACACCTGCAGCCAACATTCAGCTTACACTGTCAGCCTGCAGGGATTCACACCATGCACACACACTGCACGCACTGCGCACAGCACATGCAGCGACACACACCCAGACAGCTGCAATCACACACAGCCACCCGGATCCCGCAGCAATCCCACTGCTAGCACACCGTGCCTCTTTGACAGTGCCCACAGCACTCTCCGCTGCGACACTGCCAAACCAGCACTTCCCACACTCAAGGGTCACCTCCCTAGCTAAGGCGTCCCTCCTCAGTCTAAGGCGTCCCTCTTCAGTTACCCCCTACCCTTACCCGGGAATTGGGGCCTGCCTGGGGATCTAGGGAGAACCCTTACCTGATGCAGGAGCCACGCGCTCCCTGCACCCTTCCTACTCCTTCCTCTGCTCTGCCTGACTGACGCATGCAAAGCCCGGGAAATGTATCTATATTCCCGGGCTGAGCTTCCTCCAGCCCTATTGGCCGCAAGGGAGCACCTGACCTTTGTCTCCCTAAGCCTCCTGGGAGTTGTAGTTCCCAGGGGCTGCCTAAAGCATTGGGGCCGCGTGCGCACTTGCCCTGCGCATGCGCGAACCCCTAATGGCCGCCACCAACTCCCTCTACTCTGTCCTGCCCTCGCGCGATCTCTCCCTAGCCTGGGGATCCTACCGCGCGCTTTCCGGTCCCTGCGCATGCGCGAACCTATGCGCAATGGCGGCGCCCTCTCCTTTGCAAGCCGGACCGGTGGCAACGCGATCGCGGCCCTAGCGACGGCCCGATCGCGTCCCCGGCAACCAGCCTGCACCGCTATGCCCCGCGCTGCTCCCTGCTCTGGCCCCCACCCTCGCGAAGGGCCGGCGGGTCCGTCGCAGCCTCCGGCGGCACCCGCTACCACACAGCACTCGCGGAGAGGGGCCAGGGAGCGAAAATATACCTCGGGGCTACATATATATATGGCAGAGTGCTCATTTGCATGTCATTTCCCAGAATCCCTTGCTGCACTGGAAGCACTGTATGCTAGGTGATAATGGTGAAAGGCGGGGCTGCATGTCATTTCCCAGAATCCCTTGCTGCACTGGAAGCACTGTATGCTAGGTGATAATGGTGAAAGGCGGGGCTGCATGTCATTTCCCAGAATCCCTTGCTGCAGTGGGAGCACTGCATGCTGGGGGATAATGGTGAAAGGCAGGGTTGCAGACCTGTCTAAGACATGTGAATGTGCTCACAAGTGATCTTTTTATTTGCTATATATTATATATAATCGCTCATCCCCTATAGAAGGTTCTTCCCATATATACAGCCCCTACACATTCAGTCCCTTACCACCTGCTCCCTGCTCTATACACATCGCTGTGTTTGCATCTTGCAGGGTTTTTTAGAGCCATGGATCAGGAAGACAGCGGTACCGCAGAAATGAACATGGGAGAGGTAAGAACGCGCGCCCCTCCCAAACCCCGTACAGATAGCACGCCCCCTCCCAAACCCCATACAGATAGGTAAGCACGCCCCCTCCCAAACCCCGTACAGATAGCACGCCCCCTCCCAAACCCCGTACAGATAGGTAAGAACGCCCACTCCCAAACCCCGTACAGATAGGTAAGCACCCCCCTCCCAAACCCCGTACAGATAGGTAAGCACGCACCCCCCTCCCAAACTCCATACAGATAGGTAAGCACCCCCCTCCCAAACCCCGTACAGATAGGTAAGCACCCCCATCCCAAACCCCGTACAGATAGGTAAGCACCCCCCTCCCAAACCCCGTACAGATAGGTAAGCACGCACCCCCCTCCCAAACCCCGTACAAATAGGTAAGCACCCCCCTCCCAAACCCCGTACAGATAGGTAAGCACGCACCCCCCTCCCAAACCCCGTACAGATAGGTAAGCGCCCACCCTCCTCCCAAACCCCGTACAGATAGGTAAGCACCCCCCTCCCAAACCCCGTACAGATAGGTAAGCACCCCCCTCCCAAACCCCGTACAGATAGGTAAGCACACACCCCCCTCCCAAACCCCGTACAGATAGGTAAGCATGCACCCCCCTCCCAAACCCCGTACAGATAGGTAAGCACGCACCCCCCTCCCAAACCCCGTACAGATAGGTAAGCACGCACCCCCCTCCCAAACCCCGTACAGATAGGTAAGCGCGCACCCCCCTCCCAAACCCCGTACAGATAGGTAAGCACGCACCCCCCTCCCAAACCCCGTACAGATAGGTAAGCGCGCACCCCCCTCCCAAACCCCGTACAGATAGGTAAGCGCCCACCCCCCTCCCAAACCCCGTACAGATAGGTAAGCACCCCCCTCCCAAACCCCGTACAGATAGGTAAGCACGCCCCCTCCCAAACCCCGTACAGATAGGTAAGCACGCACCCTCCCAAACCCCGTACAGATAGGTAAGCACGCACCCTCCTCCCAAACCCCGTACAGATAGGTAAGCACGCACCCTCCTCCCAAACCCCGTACAGATAGGTAAGCACGCACCCACCTCCCAAACCCCGTACAGATAGGTAAGCACGCACCCCCCTCCCAAACCCCGTACAGATAGGTAAGCACCCCCCTCCCAAACTCCATACAGATAGGTAAGCACCCCCCTCCCAAACCCCGTACAGATAGGTAAGCACCCCCATCCCAAACCCCGTACAGATAGGTAAGCACCCCCCTCCCAAACCCCGTACAGATAGGTAAGCACGCACCCCCCTCCCAAACCCCGTACAGATAGGTAAGCACGCACCCACCTCCCAAACCCCGTACAGATAGGTAAGCACGCACCCACCTCCCAAACCCCGTACAGATAGGTAAGCACGCACCCCCCTCCCAAACCCCGTACAGATAGGTAAGCACCCACCCCCCTCCCAAACCCCGTACAGATAGGTAAGCACCCACCCCCCTCCCAAACCCCGTACAGATAGGTAAGCGCGCACCCTCCCAAACCCCGTACAGATAGGTAAGCACCCCCCTCCCAAACCCCGTACAGATGGGACCTCCCTGTATGACAGGACACTGCTGTTCTGCAGCGTGCAGAGGCTGTGGGAACATTGCTATTTGTCATTGAGGCTTCTGCTTCTCCCGGAGCAGCACAAACCCGCCCTCTGCGGTGGCTGAAGTGCGTGGAAAGAAAAAGTAGTGGTACTGTGCCTGATTTTTCTTTGTTAGACTTGTCAAACCCCGGGGGAGGCTATGGACCTATTCTAGTTCCCAGCTCTTCCAAAGCCTCGTGTGTTTCCCAGGCACACGCTCCTCCCCCTGTGTGAGAGGTACGGGTAACAGGAGCGCTGTTCCTGCCCCATGTGTCCAGCTGTACAGGGATGCCCCAAAAGCCAAAGCAGTATGAAGGAAGTACAAAGCCAGCAACCCACTCAGGGATAGCAGGGCCAGTGTGCCCTAGCACAGAATTCCAGGCAATCGTGCAGCCACCTTTGGGGTGTGCACACGGGGTAATTGCAGATCTAACCCTGTTCCTGGTTGGCGGCACAGAGCTGTTTTTGCCATTTCAGCGTCGGGTAGCGATAAAGAGCTGACAATCTAATGGCGGCGTCCTGGCGCGTTCTCTGTCCCCTGCAGTGGCTGACGCTGACGATGTGCGGATAACCGCGGAGCGGGAGCTGGCTGAGTCGCGCGGTGGATTTGTAATGAGACACTCCTCCTCGCTGCCCCGTACCCCCTATTCCTCACTAACCTCACCCTATAGGGTTTCTAATCACTAGGACCGCACATGCTCCCGCACACCTTATCAGGACACCCATTTCCCAGAAGCCTTTGCTCGGAACGCTGCGGTCAGTCACTCAAAACAGCCAATCCGAGTGTTGCTGACACGCTCGGGCTCGCTCTTATCTCGGGGGGACTGGTGCGTAGTGTCCAGCGCTGGTTCTGCCATCTCCCACTTCTCCGCTCACATCTCCGGGGGAGGGGGGTCCGTCCAGCAAGCCTTATAATACCAAACTCATGTTTTAGCATTGTGTTTACATGTACAAATGCCCCTCATCGCCTCACTGCGTCAGAGCGCCCCCCTATGTGATAAGAGAGCGAGTCACGGCGCTCTTTGGAGATGGGATCTGGTAACCTCTTTGCCTCCTGGGATCCTGTGTGAGACCCCCTCTTATCACACCAGCGGTGCAGGCTGGCTAAGGTAACCCCACACCAGCGGTGCAGGCTGGCTAAGGTAACCCCACACCAGCGGTGCAGTCTGGCTAAGGTAACCCCACACCAGCGGTGCAGTCTGGCTAAGGTAACCCCACACCAGCGGTGCAGTCTGGCTAAGGTAACCCCACACCAGCGGTGCAGTCTGGCTAAGGTAACCCCACACCAGCGGTGCAGTCTGGCTAAGGTAACCCCACACAAGCTTGCTGGTATGTTGCAAACCCCCAGCACTAAAGGGCTAAATATATGAACCCAAATGAAATGGGGGCGAAGGGGGGGAGCTAAATGTTCTGCCTTGTGTTGGAGGGTGGGGGGTGTCTTCCCCCCTCCCACCCCCGTTTGCTGGGGCTGTGAATAGTATCAGACAGCATGTTGAATAAATAACGGATGCTGATTTATCTTCATTTTGTCTCCATGTTTATTGAGTGTTTGTCATGGCTAATTACTCCCGGGTGTAGCGCACAGCGCCGAACTGGAAAAAACGTTATATCTATGGCGCAGGGTCAAACACATATATGAAGAGATAATAAATGTAATATACAACCAGTGGGACGGTGCACTCCGCTGGATCTCTTCCAATGAAGACAGTGATCATGCAAGGGAAACAGAAACAAACATGGTGTAATACGGTAACTAACAGGACACTAAACACTGCTAAACAGACATGGGCTGAGACAAAGGACTGAAGATTAAAAAATCACATTTAATAAAACAACATTAAAAATGGAAAGGTAACGTCTGCACCTCAGCCACAGTAGAAATGCCCGCTTACCAGACACGCAGTAAAAATAGGCAGTGGATATATTAGAGTATCCCCTCTCTTGCGGTCCACACCACGTGTCCTGGCATCTGACCGGAGCTCTGGAACCCCACCATCGGCCCTGGAACCCCACCGTCGGCCCTGGAACCCCACCGTCGGCCCTGGAACCCCACCGTCGGCCCTAGAACCTGCAGAAGAGTCTGTGTTCACCTCTTAACTGCAACATCTTGCTCTCTGAACCTATAACACCTGGGGAATCCTGGTCATTGGGTCACTCTGATCCTTCCTGGGACTGACCCTATAACTCTGTCACTGTCATTAGGTTCCCCTATGTGGGACTGACCCTATAACCATGTCATTGTCATTAGGTTCCCCTATGTGGGACTGACCCTATAACCATGTCACCGTCATTAGGTTCCCCTATGTGGGACTGACCCTATAACAACGCCACTGTCATTAGGTTCCCCTATGTGGGACTGATGCTTTAACCCATTAAATGGGTCGTTGTCAATAGGTCACATGCTACGGCCTCGTTAGCTCTTGGCTCTGTAATCGGGTCCCTTTGGTCCTGTGTGTAGGGTGACCAGATTTTGAAAATGAAAACCCGGGACACAAAAAAATGATTAATGCAACAAATAACATTACTAAAAATGAATATTAAAATTATATTTATCTAATAAAACCCAAATGTTAAATGGAAGTCAAACCACATGCCCACATATTTGAAACTAGTAACAGGGGTTAGCGTTGGTTCTGATCTGGAGCTCAGTCACTGGAAGCTTTAGAAATGTAACCTTGGTCCCAAATCCCATTGTTACAGTCTTGTCAGTGTTTAGAAACAGTTTGTTTTGGGAAATCCAATTTTCAAGTCTCAAAAAGTCAGATTGAAGTATGTGTCTATCAATACCGGTATACACATACACGCCCAGAGAGGGAATACCGGTATACACATACACGCCCAGAGAGGTAATACCGGTATACACATACACGCCCAGAGAGGTAATACCGGTATACACATACACGCCCAGAGAGGGAATACCGGTATACACATACACGCCCAGAGAGGGAATACCGGTATACACATACACACCCAGAGAGGTAATACCGGTATACACATACACGCCCATAGAGGTAATACCGGTATACACATACACGCCCAGAGAGGTAATACCGGTATACACATACACGCCCAGAGAGGTAATACCGGTATACACATACACGCCCAGAGAGGTAATACCGGTATACACATACACGCCCAGAGAGGTAATACCGGTATACACATACACGCCCAGAGAGGTAATACTGGTATACACATACACGCCCATAGAGGTAATACCGGTATACACATACACGCCCAGAGAGGTAATACCGGTATACACATACACACCCAGAGAGGTAATACCGGTATACACACACACGCCCAGAGAGGTAATACCGGTATACACATACACTCCCAGAGAGGTAATACCGGTATACACATACACGCCCAGAGAGGTAATACCGGTATACACATACACGCCCAGAGAGGTAATACCGGTATACACATACACGCCCAGAGAGGTAATACCGGTATACACATATACACCCAGAGAGGTAATACCGGTATACACATACACGCCCAGAGAGGTAATACCAGTATACACATACACACCCAGAGAGGTAATACCGGTATACACATACACACCCAGAGAGGTAATACCGGTATACACGCACACGCCCAGAGAGGTAATACCGGTATACACGCACACGTAGTCCCAGCTTATAGCCTCCCCTGGTAGGCAGGGTTTCGCGGGCTTTCTATGCGCTGTACTGCACATGCGCGATCTCCCTGATGCTGCCTGTACCTTCTTCTACCTGGTGTCGCACTCGCGCGACTTCTCCCTGGCACTAGAGGCTGTACTGCGCATGCGCGAATCACTGGGCAATGGTGGCGCCCTCTTCGCCAGCTGCCGGGACCCTAACGACGCGACCGTGGCCTTAGCGATGGCCCGATCGCGTCCCCGGCAACCGGCCGCCTGCAGGAGAAAACACGCTGCTCGCTGCTCCGGCCCCCACCCTTGGAAGCAGCTGTCGGGTCCGTCGCTGGCTCCGGCGGCACCCGCGATCGAGCTGCACCAAAAGAGGGGGGTCTCAGGGAGCTGCTGGAGACCAGGGCTACACCGGTATACACGCACAAGCCCAGAGAGGGAATACAGGTATACACGCACACACCCAGAGAGGTAATACCGGTATACACATACACGCACAGAGAGGTAATACCAGTATAACATACACGCCCAGAGAGGTAATACCGGTATACACATACACGCCCAGAGAGGTAATACCGGTATACACATACACGCCCAGAAAGGTAATACCGGTATACACATACACGCCCAGAGAGGTAATACCGGTATACACATACACGCCCAGAGAGGTAATACCGGTATAACATACACGCCCAGAGAGGGAATACCAGTATAACATACACACCCAGAGAGGTAATACCGGTATAACATACACACCCAGAGAGGTAATACCAGTATAACATACACACCCAGAGAGGTAATACCGGTATACACATACACACCCAGAGAGGGAATACAGGTATACACATACACGCCCAGAGAGGTAATACCGGTATACACATACACACCCAGAGAGGAAATACAGGTATACACATACACGCCCAGAGAGGTAATACCGGTATAACATACACGCCCAGAGAGGGAATACAGGTATACACGCACACACCCAGAGAGGTAATACCGGTATAACATACACACCCAGAGAGGTAATACCGTATACACATACACGCCCAGAGAGGTAATACCGGTATACACATACACGCCCAGAGAGGTAATACCGGTATACACGTACACGCCCAGAGAGGTAATACCGGTATACACGTACACGCACAGAGAGGTAATACCGGTATACACATACACGCCCAGAGAGGTAATACCGGTATACACATACACGCCCAGAGAGGTAATACCGGTATACACGTACACGCCCAGAGAGGTAATACCGGTATACACATACACACCCAGAGAGGTAATATCGGTAAACACATACACGCACAGAGAGGTACTGTAATACCAGTATACACATACACGCCCAGAGAGGTAATACCAGTATACACATACACGCCCAGAGAGGTAATACCGGTATACACGTACACGCCCAGAGAGGTAATACCGGTATACACATACACACCCAGAGAGGTAATATCGGTAAACACATACACGCACAGAGAGGTAATACCAGTATACACATACAGTACACGCCCAGAGAGGTAATACCAGTATACACATACACGCACAGAGAGGTAATACCAGTATACACATACACGCCCAGAGAGGTAATACCGGTATACACACACACACCCAGAGAGGTAATACCGGTATACACATACACGCCCAGAGAGGTAATACCGGTATACACATACAAGCCCAGAGAGGTAATATCGGTATATACACATTAAACAACAAAAAAGGCAGCGCTAATAAATGACTACTATGACTATATATGAAAATGGCCAGCAGCCTGGGATATAACTCTGACCCCCTGGGATATAACTCTGACACCCTGGGATATAACTCTGACACCCTGGGATATAACTCTGACCCCCTGGGATATAACTCTAACCCCCTGGGATATAACTCTGACCCCCTGGGATATAACTCTGACCCCCTAGGTCAGATACAGAGAGAAGAAAAAAAGTTATATCTGTGGAGCTTGGCCCACAAATGAATATAATTATAAAAAAATATTATACAACCAGATGGAAGGTGGTCTCCACTTGGGCTCTCCTCATGAAGACGATAAATCATGTAAAAGATATAATAACAAACATAGTGTAATACAGTAACTAACACACATACAACACTACTCACAGACAACAGACACAGTGTAATACAGTAACTAACACACATACAACACTACTCACAGATAGCAGACATAGTGTAATACAGTAACTAACACACATACAACACTACTCACAGACAACAGACACAGTGTAATACAGTAACTAACACACATACAACACTACTCACAGATAGCAGACATAGTGTAATACAGTAACTAACACACATACAACACTACTCACAGATAGCAGACATAGTGTAATACAGTAACTAACACACAGACAACACTACTCACAGATAACAGACATAGTGTAATACAGTAACTAACACACATACAACACTACTCACAGATAGCAGACATAGTGTAATACAGTAACTAACACACATACAACACTACTCACAGATAGCAGACACAGTGTAATACAGTAACTAACACACATACAACACTACTCACAGATAGCAGACATAATGTAATACAGTAACTAACACACATACAACACTACTCACAGATAGCAGACATAGTGTAATACAGTAACTAACACACATACAACACTACTCACAGATAACAAACATAGTGTAATACAGTAACTAACACACATACAACACTACTCACAGATAACAAACATAGTGTAATACAGTAACTAACACACATACAACACTACTCACAGATAACAAACATAGTGTAATACAGTAACTAACACACATACAACACTACTCACAGATAACAAACATAGTGTAATACAGTAACTAGCACACATACAACACTACTCACAGATAACAGACATAGTGTAATACAGTAACTAACACACATACTGTACAACACTACTCACAAATAACAAACATAGTGTAATACAGTAACTAACACACATACAACACTACTCACAAATAGCAGACATAGTGTAATACAGTAACTAACACACATACAACACTACTCACAAATAACAAACATAGTGTAATACAGTAACTAACACACATACAACACTACTCACAGATAACAAACATAGTGTAATACAGTAACTAACACACATACAACACTACTCACAGATAACAAACATAGTGTAATACAGTAACTAACACACATACAACACTACTCACAAATAGCAGACATAGTGTAATACAGTAACTAACACACATACAACACTACTCACAAATAACAAACATAGTGTAATACAGTAACTAACACACATACAACACTACTCACAGATAACAAACATAGTGTAATACAGTAACTAACACACATACAACACTACTCACAAATAGCAGACATAGTGTAATACAGTAACTAACACACATACAACACTACTCACAGATAGCAGACAAACGATTGCTGAAACAAAACAAATGACTGATATAAATAAAAAGCATTTAATACAATAACTAAGTGAACAAAATAAATTATATCACTAAAAACAAAGGGTCACACGTGCACTCCAACAATAGTTGGACTGGCCGCTTACCAGACACTAGAGAGTAGAAGGCAGTGGATAAATCTGAGAGTATCTCCTCTCGTGATGGTGAAAGTCAGCTCCCAAGCGTCTCATATGATCAGGGGGAGCTTCGGAGGGGGACCCTCCCTGCCTTCCACACCACAGACCTCCGCAGGGCAGACGTGCAGGGCAGCGTGTCGCAGGAGACAGCGTCATCACGTGCGCAGCAGCAGCGCAGGATTCAAGCCGACAGCAACAGGCCAGCGGTGTCATCAATGCCCTGGTCGGCGCAACAGCAGCCGCCGTAGACAGGAACAATGGCCGAGATATGTCCGTGGAGATGGTGTAGAAAGTGTGGTGGATGTTGTAATGACAGCTGTGCACGCATAGCCCACCCTACGCGTTTTGGAAGACTGCGCTTCCTTCCTCAGGGGTAAAAAAGTAGTGCCTCAGTCATAGAATGTCCACATATAAGTAGTCCCGATTTAAAGGTACAGTACCTCAATGTGAGAATGGACATGCGCAATGGCTGCAAAATAACTGAAAGTCTCAGCAAACAACACTTAAGGACATACAACATTATAAGATCACATACATACTACAAATAAAACATTATTATTATGAAGGCTGATAGTAACCACCTATTATTATAAGTGATTAAGCCAAAGAAGAAATAAAAATAAAAATAAATAAATGCATTGTTAAATATCAGCAACAATTACTGGAATTCCTGAATGAAGGCTTGGAACAACAAGTTTTGACCAAGCAGGGGTTTGATTTTTTGTATAATAAATATCCCGTTATTCCTATTTTTTACATCATTCCCAAAATACACAAAGATTTACAAAAACCTCCGGGACGTCCAATCGTATCCAGCATCCAATCACTCACTTCTCACTTATCAGAATTCATAGATTATCATTTGCAGCCATATGTCATTCAGCTTCCATCCTATTTAAGAGATACGACCCACATACTGCAGACCCTCAGGGACATCCAGTGGCAACAACAGTTTTATTTAGTTACAGCAGATGTGTTTTCATTGTACACAGTCATTGACCACTTTCAGGGTTGTGAGGCTATTGGCCAGGTATTGGACGGTGACCCTTTGATTTCAGACACACTTAAATCTTTTTTAGTCACAGGCATTAAGTTCATTTTATCACACAATTTTTTTAATTTTAATCGATCATATTATTTACAGACATGTGGCACCGCCATGGGTACTAAGTTCGCTCCTAGTTATGCCAATCTTTTTATGGGCAGCTGGGAGGATAAATTTATTTGATCCGGCTGCCCCTATGGAGCGAACTTGGTCCTATGGCGGCGCTACATCGACGATATTTTTTTCATTTGGTCAGGCACCCCATTAGAGTTTACATATAAAAGACACTAGATGGCGCTCAAACACTATATCTATGTGCAAATAACAGTGAAAACAATAAATCAAAATAAAATAAAATATATAAACTTCACCGTGCAATAAATAAAAGTAAAAACACTCAAACCCTTGTAGGACTGTTTCAGGGTCCACACTCAAAGTACAATGGAACGAAATCAGGGGAGCGTCAGTACCTGGAAAAAATATATACAAACTACCATAGTGTATACTGCTAATAAACAAAACATATAATACGGTAGGGCTCCAAGGAGCAACAGGGTGCTAGATTAAGGAATATAGTCCATAAACAGCATATGAATAGGGAGAACGATATCCCAGAAGAGAGACAACAGAGTCAAGGATAAAAAGCCATATAAAATTTATCCGGAAATGGTAAAAGTCAAGGCTTACAAGATACCAGAGTATAACAGGCGTGGGTAACAGGTTAGAGATGGAACGCCGAGTCGCGACCTCGTGGACCTCCTGCACGTCTGTCTTCTCCACCGGTATCTGTCCTGTGCTGCAGGCTTGATGCCGATACGTCACTTCCGGGTTTCACGGAACAGTTGGCGCCACCGGAGCATCAGCTGGAGACTGTCTCCCTCAGGATGTCACGTTGAGGGTTACGCTCTACGCGTTTCGCCGTATAGGGTGGACGGCTTCGTCAGGAGTGACGTAGACCCATAGGAGGATACTATTTATACCCTTCCCAATTGCAATGACCTTTCTCCCTATAGGTCACAACATATGATGGTCTAATTAATTGGGTAATTTGTTTACACTCACCGCTATAACAGATCTCATCACAAGTTTATACAAATATATTAAAATACAATTTAAACTTTAATACAATATATAATAATAAAAAATAATATTTTTACTCATAACTAAAAATATATAATAAATGACAAAACACATCTAACTCAATAAAATTCATAAAATAATCCCCACATATTTCTCTTATTAGAAAAACGCCGATTAATGTGTCTCCAAAGGAAAAGAGAAAGAAAAACACTATGAGTATTGATTGAAACAGTATACATAATCTAACAAATTATTTACTCTTTAGTGTACATTTCATAAACAAGTTCCTATATATAAAAGCTTATACTCATATGATTAATGTACACCATTCATAGGAAAGCATTTAATTCGAAATCCACATTTAGTCCCAGTGGAACAAGTGTTTTGAGGGTGAAAATCCAGAAACTCTCTCTCTTTTTCAGAGAGATGATTCTGTTCCCACCTCTCCAGTGTGGTAACACCTGTTCTAATACAGTAAACTTAAGACCTGATGTGTCTCCGTTATGCTTTTGAATAAAATGATTAGACAGAAAATGTGTTGTGATACCTCTTCTTACATTCCCAATATGCTCAAGTATACGTGTTTGTACTTTTCTTGAAGTTTGACCCACATATTGTAGCCCACATGGGCAAGAAACAAGGTATACTACATGATCTGTTTTACATGTTAAAAGTTGTTTTATACCAAACCGCTTTCCTGTCACGTATGATGTAAAACTAAATTTATCATCCGTCCTGTATTTATAAGTTTAAGTTTACTGTATTAGAACAGGTGTTACCACACTGGAGAGGTGGGAACAGAATCGTCTCTCTGAAAAAGAGAGAGAGTTTCTGGATTTTCACCCTCAAAACACTTGTTCCACTGGGACTAAATGTGGATTTCAAATTAAATGCTTTCCTATGAATGGTGTACATTAATCATATGAGTATAAGCTTTATATATAGGAACTTGTTTATGAAATGTACACTAAAGAGTAAAGAATTTGTTAGATTATGTATACTGTTTCAATCAATACTCATAGTGTTTTTCTTTCTCTTTTCCTTTGGAGACACATCAATCGGCGTTTTTCTAATAAGAGAAATATGTGGGGATTATTTTATGAATTTTATTGAGTTAGATGTGTTTTGTCATTTATTATATATTTTTAGTTATGAGTAAAAATATTATTTTTTATTATTATATATTGTATTAAAGTTTAAATTGTATTTTAATATATTTGTATAAACTTGTGATGAGATCTGTTATAGCGGTGAGTGTAAACAAATTACCCAATTAGTTAGACCATCATATGTTGTGACCTATAGGGAGAAAGGTCATTGCAATTGGGAAGGGTATAAATAGTATCCTCCTATGGGTCTACGTCACTCCTGACGAAGCCGTCCACCCTATACGGCGAAACGCGTAGAGCGTAACCCTCAACGTGACATCCTGAGGGAGACAGTCTCCAGCTGATGCTCCGGTGGCGCCAACTGTTCCGTGAAACCCGGAAGTGACGTATCGGCATCAAGCCTGCAGCACAGGACAGATACCGGTGGAGAAGACAGACGTGCAGGAGGTCCACGAGGTCGCGACTCGGCGTTCCATCTCTAACCTGTTACCCACGCCTGTTATACTCTGGTATCTTGTAAGCCTTGACTTTTACCATTTCCGAATAAATTTTATATGGCTTTTTATCCTTGACTCTGTTGTCTCTCTTCTGGGATATCGTTCTCCCTATTCATATGCTGTTTATGGACTATATTCCTTAATCTAGCACCCTGTTGCTCCTTGGAGCCCTACCGTATTATATGTTTTGTTTATTAGCAGTATACACTATGGTAGTTTGTATATATTTTTTCCAGGTACTGACGCTCCCCTGATTTCGTTCCACCCCATTAGAGTTGTTATAATTTCAGGAGTATATGAACAATAATTTGTTTAACCTTAAATTCACTTTCACTTCTAGTAACACAATTTAGTTCTTAGATTTATGTACTGTAAATATATATAGAAAATAATACTTTACACACTAAAACCTTTTTTAAATCCGTTCAAGCCAACAATTATTTACATGCCAATAGCCATCACAACCCTGCGTGGATCAACAACATACCAAAGGGCCAGTTTATTAGGTTAAAACCGAACAGTTCAACAAATAGCACTTTTCAGGCACAAGCACAAGTATTAAAAATTAAATTCAACGAAAGGAAATATCCAACATATGATTTGGACAAGACTATATCTGAGGTCGAATTGCTAGACAGAGACACTCTTCTTCAATATAAAAAGAAAATAGAGACAACAGCAAAAATATCATTCATTACTCAGTATAATTCAATGGCCTCTAACATAAAGAAGATCTTGTATAAGCATTGGCCAATCCTTATGAAGGATAAATATGTAACTAATATATTACCAAGTAGACCAAACATTGTGTTCACAAAAGCACCGAATATTGGACAAAAATTGGCACCCAGCTGTCGTCTTATGCGAAAGAAAGTACATAACAATTTCGGCCTTTAAGGCTATTTTATTTGCAATGCTTGCACAGCCTGTAAATATAGTCTAAAAAGAGCTTCATTTTCCTCCACGGTTACTTCTAAGATGTATAATATCAAACAACACATTACTTGTGTAGCCCCGGTCTTATTTTGCCTCCAGAGACCCCCCTCACTAAGTGCCGAGCGATCGCGGGTGCCGCCGGAGGCAGCGACGGACCCGCCGGCACAACGCAAAGGTGGGGGCCGGAGGAGGGAGCGCTCAGAGTCCCCGGAGTTTCTGCGGCGTACCCGGCTAGCGGGGGCCGCCATGACAGGTTGCGCGAGCGTGCGCATTGGTCGCGCAGGCGCAGTAAGGGTAGCACACGCGGACCCAATGCTAAAGAGGTCCTGAGTGGACTACAATTCCCAGCAGCCTCTGGGGATTGCCCTTTCACCCACATCACGTGCAGCCAGCCAGCAAATAGGGGTTTGCAGCTTCTCCTGTGGAGGAAGGCTACAATGATGCGGGGACCATGTTTGGCAGTTGGAGCTAGGGGAAGGAAGGGTGTAGGGAGCAAGTGGCTCCTACACCAGGTAAGGTAGTTCCCCAGATCCCAGGCAGGCCCCAATCCCCACCAGGGTAGTGGGTAAGTACTGAGGGACGGCCCCTAGGTTAGGGACCCTGCCCTTAGGTGTGATTGTGCAGTCTTGTCAGTGTCACGGCTGGTAGTGCTGTGAGCGCTGACAAGTAGGCACAGTGTGTGAGTGCAGTGGGTTGCTGCAGGTACCGGTTGAGTGCAGTAGGTTGCTGCAGGTTCAGTGTGTGTGCAGTGCGGTTGCTGCAGGTACCGAGTGAGTGCATTGGGTTGCTGCAGGTTCAGGGTGAGTGCAGTGGGTTGCTGCAGGTTCAGTGTGAGTGCAGTGCGTGTGCTGCAGAGGTTAGGGAGAAGTAGTCAGAGGGGATCCGGGAGGTGAATAGAGGGGTAGTGTGGGTGCAGGGGGTCAGTGACCTACCTGCATAGGACAGGCTACCCCGTAGGCCCCTAGGAGTGTTCCCTGAAGACACCAAAGGTTGCTGTGCTGCAGGGACGGCCTATAGTAGTAGCGAGCATCACCCATACTGTGTAGACCGCTAGGGACAAAGAGACAAGCGTGCGGAGCAGGTTGCTGGCGAGTCGTCTGGGACCAGACGGCTGGACATTGAGACCCAGGAGACAGACCGCTGATTCATCTGACCCTTTGCAAAGAGGTACCGGTCACCGCCATGACCGGCAGGTACTATCACAACAAGTGCACCAACACCGGTCAACAGGTGCTGATCCCGCCTTAGGCTAAACTCTTTAGGAACACTGAGCGAGTGGTTAATGAACTGAGCCTATACCATCACATTAATATATATGGACATGGTGTGTGGGGCACACGGTGAGGGGACGGAGACGTTTCTCCTGATGAGAGTGGCCGAGCCACTAAGGTTATACCGTTAGAGTATAAGTGTACATGTTGTGTTATTGCTACCGTGCATTATTATTAGTAAAACCAGTTACAATCATATGGTGTTGTATGTTTCTTGCCCAGGGGAATCTCACATCACGGGGATCCTGGGTAAGTGGAGGCGCTGAGCTAAGAAAGTGTATGAGTGTTACCCCAGGCTCCCAGCTAGCGGAGGCTCAGATCTCCTGGAGCCGCAGGTCTTGTACAGTGACCAGTAGTTCCTTTGGCAGGGTTCAGAAAAAGGGCTACATTTGGAGGCGCTGCTGAGAGATCAGACCTGGGGTGCCCTGTAATTTTTTTTCTAAATTGTGCTATTTTTGTTCCGCCATGTCTGTTACGCCCTCAAGGCGGGAGAGCCCATGTGCTGATTGCCCGCCCGCGCGGGAAAATGTTGCAGAAACCTGTCCGGGACTGGCGGGAAAACCAGAGCCCCGCCCCCACACTGTGAGTGACATAGAGCTGAGCCCGGACCATCCCTTAATGAAATATGCCTCATTTCCGCTTTACCCCAAGTGGAGATTGTATGAAGAACTGCAGTCGTCCAACTCTGTTCTTCATAATAAAACCAATAGAACCGTAAGGTGCAGTCAAGCACACCCTTAAGGGTTTGGAGCCTGGCTATCAGAGACTAGGAAGCTACCCTTTCTTTTGTGTCCGTGTATACGAAATCTATTGAGACTGCCTGTTAGTATGATCTATGACCCCAACCTGCTGCTACTAGACTACAAGGAGGTGTTCATAGAAGGGTTAAGGTGTATGCACAACACTTGCATTACTTGTGACTTTCCAGATGGTGAATTGATTTGGGTACCCGAATGTACCTTCTGCGGAGTACAGTTTCCAGAGCCAGTGTTGCCAGAGGCTCCGGAACCCGCCAAGGAAGAAGCGGCTGACTTCAAGACTGGGTCAATGCAGGTAATCAAGCTACCTACCTCACAGAAGCTGCGGAGGGCACGGGTACTCTAACCGTGGTTCCAGAGTCGGAACCCGAAGAGACAGATGTGATTGGCCTCCACACATGGAAGTGGGGTACCCTCTGTTCTGACTTTCACCCCCAGCTGTATAGAGTCCTATAGACTCCAACGGCAAGATTGCCACTTGTAGTATGCCCATGTGCGTTGGAAGACTGTATAAGGACTGGTGGCTGGAAGGACGAGCCACCTATGTCACCAGTGGTGCTCACGACGACAGTGGTAGATGGGGAAGAATGCCTGCACTGTTGCCTGAGCGAATGTGATTGCCCTGTCGGTGAGTTGACCCGAGGGCTCGAGTGTCCCGACTGTGAAGCTCGGTTCCTGAAGCTCAGGGTGCCGCAGCCTACAGAACTGTCAGAGGAGGAGGAGGAGGACACTGATACAGAAACGGATTATTCTTCCTCCTAGAATGAGATAGACTGCCAAGGGTTACACCCTAATGTGTATGTGCCCTGGCAAGCGCCAGGAGTAGATGCCCTCGTACTTGTGTGGCCCTGGGTTCAGGAAGCCCGTGCCAAGGGAGTCGACACATCCCAGTTTCCGATAGACTTCAAGACAACCGAGGTGGACGGGGAAACGTGTATTAGAAAAGTGTTTTAGCCCCACCTGTGACTGTTCTAGAGGCGCACTGGCGTGGGAGCCCGAATGTGACTGCTGCGGTGCATGTTTCTTGAAGCCTATTATACTCCAGCCTGCGGAACCCATGGAGCAAGAGGCGCCTGATGTCTCTACCCCGGCGGTAAACGCCGCTGCTAGTCCACCTACCTCAGTTGTGGAGGGCCCGTGTGCCAAAAGGGACATTCTAGGCTCAGGTCCCGAGCCGGATCCGCCGAAGCCAGAGGCACAGATTTTGAAACCCCAGATGTCGGTTCCAGACCCGGTTTCCGAGCAGGAACCACAGAGCCCAGAACCACAGATTCCGGAATCACAGGGTAAGGTGTCTATACCCCCATTCTCTTTTGGTGGTTCCAGTGACCAACCACTCGTGGCGATGAGCCTGCCGGCGGACCACTCATGCCAAGTCACTGAGCCAACTATCTTGGTGGATACAGAGCCTGCTGTGGGCCCGTGTGCCCTACTGTGGCCAGTCCGGCCTTCTACGATGGTACCAGCGGTCCCAGGCTTGGGATCAGTACCTGCCAATGATGACGGGGGTGAGTTGACTGCCCCAGGGGTGTCGGGTGTGAGCTCCCCGGTTATCGTGGAGCCTGGTGGCTCCAAAGGTAGGGTCACCTGGGCGATGGGCTCACCTTGTCATCGCGTCCTGGTGGAGGTGTCTCCCCTAGAAGATCTCTGCAGACCAGGGAGTGGATTTGACCTCATCAAGGTATCCGGTACAGCGGCCAGGAGTGACGCCTACTCCTGCGCGAGGAATCTCCAAGCTTGGTCTTCTCAAGACACGGGCCTGCATGAAGACATTGTGCTGTCCACAGAAGATGTCACCATAAAGGGATTGCTGGAGCGGACAAAGACTGTGCTGAGACCGCTCGGGTAGTTGTGGCCTCTTCCATGCGCACGATGGAGCGCATCGTTCACCATGTGGTGGACCGAGGCAAGAGACAAAACCTCCCTGTCTCCCGCGAGACAAAACCAGAGGATCCAGCCAGGGTCAATACCCAGAACCCCGTACTATTTTTTCTGCGAGGGGGAGGCGATGGTTTGGCGGTAGAGACTGTAACACTTGATCCTGAGCTCCAAAAGACTCACAAGAGTCAAGGTGTTATACCCTCACCCAATCAGTTAGGGGCACTCCACTCAGACTCAGCTGGCCTCTGGTATCCACGCGAGTATGTCGGGTACCGGTGAACAAATGCATGTTGTGTGTGGTGTATCGGTTGCAATGCATTTTTCATTATATAATCCCCTGTTGCATGGTTGCTACCCAAGCGAGATCGTTGGGATTCTCCGAGGGGGAGAGTGTAGCCCAGGTCTTATTTTGCCTCCAGAGACCACCTCTGTAGCGTGCCGAGCGATCGCGGGTGCCGGCGGAGGCAGCGACGGACCCGCCGGCACAACGCAAAGGTGGGGGCCGGAGCAGGGAGTGCAGTAAGGGTAGCGCACGCGGTCCCAATGCTAAAGAGGTCCTGAGTGGACTACAATTCCCAGCAGCCTCTGGGGATTGCCCTTTCACCCGCATCACGTGCAGCCAGCCAGCAAATAGGGTTTTGCAGCTTCTCCTGTGGAGGAAGGCTACAATGTTGCGGGGACCACGTTTGGCAGTTGGAGCTGGGAGCAGGAAGGGGAAGGAAGGGTGTAGGGAGCAAGTGGGTCCTACACCAGGTAAGGTAGTTCCCCAGATCCCAGACAGGCCCCAATCCCCTCCAGGGTAGTGGGTAAGTACTGAGGGACGGCCCCTAGGTCAGGGACCCTGCCCTTAGGTGTGTGAGCAGTCTTGTGAGTGTCACGGCTGGTAGTGCTGTGAGCGCTGACAAGTACAGTGTGTGTGTGCAGTGCAGTGTCGCTGCAGGTACCGATTGAGTGCAGTGCGGTTGCTGCAGGTACCGTGTGAGTGCAGTGGGTTGCTGCAGGTTCAGTGTGTGTGCAGTGCGGTTGCTGCAGGTACCGAGTGAGTGCAGTGGGTTGCTGCAGGTTCAGTGTGAGTGAGGTTCCCTGTCATGGCCGTCGCGTCTGCGCGAGCCTCCGCGCCCGCGCGGACATAAAGATGGTGGCGCCGTGTCTCCGATGCCACCGGGAGACGTGCTCGCCCCCGCAACTGCCTGTGAAGGGAAGGGGAAGAGGAACGGGGAACCGGGGAGCCAAAGGGGACCTGGCTACATACATACACACCCAGAGAGCTAATACCGGTATACACATACACGCCCAGAGAGGGAATACCGGTATACACATACACGCCCAGAGAGGGAATACCGGTATACACATACACGCCCAGAGAGCTAATACCGGTATACACATACACGCCCAGAGAGGTAATACCGGTATACACATACACGCCCAGAGAGGTAATACCGGTATACACATACACGCCCAGAGAGGTAATACCGGTATACACATACACGCCCAGAGAGGTAATACCAGTATACACATACACGCCCAGAGAGCTAATACCGGTATACACATACACACCCAGAGAGCTAATACCGGTATACACATACACACCCAGAAAGCTAATACCGGTATACACATACACGCCCAGAGAGGTGTAGCCCTGGCCCCTCGCTCTCTCCCCGCGCCGGGCCTGCCTCTCTCCCCGCGCCGGGCCTGCCTCTCTCCCCGCGCCGGGTCTGCCTCTCTCCCCGCGCCGGGCCTGCCTCTCTCCCCGCGCCGGGTCTGCCTCTCTCCCCGCGCCGGGCCTGCCTCTCTCCCCGCGCCGGGCCTGCCTCTCTCCCCGCGCCGGGCCTGCCTCTCTCCCCGCGCCGGGCCTGCCTCTCTCCCCGCGCCGGGCCTGCCTCTCTCCCCGCGCCGGGCCTCTCTCTCTCTCCCCACGCCGGGCCTCTCTCTCTCCCCACGCCGGGCCTCTCTCTCTCCCCGCGCCGGGCCTGCCTCTCTCCCCGCGCCGGGCCTGCCTCTCTCCCCGCGCCGGGCCTGCCTCTCTCCCCGCGCCGGGCCTGCCTCTCTCCCCGCGCCGGGTCTGCCTCTCTCCCCGCGCCGGGTCTGCCTCTCTCCCCGCGCCGGGCCTGCCTCTCTCCCCGCGCCGGGCCTCTCTCCACGCGCCGGGTCTGCCTCTCTCCCCGCGCCGGGTCTGCCTCTCTCCCCGCGCCGGGCCTCTCTCCCCACGCCGGGCCTCTCTCCCCACGCAGGGCCTCTCTCCCCACGCCGGGCCTCTCTCCCCACGCCGGGCCTCTCTCCCCGCGCCGGGCCTGCCTCTCTTCCCGCGCCGGGCCTGCCTCTCTCCCCGCGCCGGGCCTGCCTCTCTCCCCGCGCCGGGTCTGCCTCTCTCCCCGCGCCGGGCCTCTCTCCCCACGCCAGGCCTGCCTCTCTCCCCGCGCCGGGTCTGCCTCTCTCCCCGTGCCGGGCCTCTCTCCCCGTGCCAGGCCTCTCTCCCCACGCCGGGCCTGCCTCTCTCCCCGCGCTGGGCCTGCCTTTCTCCCCGCGCCGGGCCTGCCTCTCTCCCCGCGCCGGGCCTGCCTCTCTCCCCACGCCGGGCCTGCCTCTCTCCCCACGCCGGGCCTGCCTCTCTCCCCGCGCCGGGGTAGACAGTGGTAGATGGGGAAGAATGCCTGCACTGTTGCCTGAGCGAATGTGATTGCCCTGTCGGTGAGTTGACCCGAGGGCTCGAGTGTCCCGACTGTGAAGCTCGGTTCCTGAAGCTCAGGGTGCCGCAGCCTACAGAACTGTCAGAGGAGGAGGAGGAGGACACTGATACAGAAACGGATTATTCTTCCTCCTAGAATGAGATAGACTGCCAAGGGTTACACCCTAATGTGTATGTGCCCTGGCAAGCGCCAGGAGTAGATGCCCTCGTACTTGTGTGGCCCTGGGTTCAGGAAGCCCGTGCCAAGGGAGTCGACACATCCCAGTTTCCGATAGACTTCAAGACAACCGAGGTGGACGGGGAAACGTGTATTAGAAAAGTGTTTTAGCCCCACCTGTGACTGTTCTAGAGGCGCACTGGCGTGGGAGCCCGAATGTGACTGCTGCGGTGCATGTTTCTTGAAGCCTATTATACTCCAGCCTGCGGAACCCATGGAGCAAGAGGCGCCTGATGTCTCTACCCCGGCGGTAAACGCCGCTGCTAGTCCACCTACCTCAGTTGTGGAGGGCCCGTGTGCCAAAAGGGACATTCTAGGCTCAGGTCCCGAGCCGGATCCGCCGAAGCCAGAGGCACAGATTTTGAAACCCCAGATGTCGGTTCCAGACCCGGTTTCCGAGCAGGAACCACAGAGCCCAGAACCACAGATTCCGGAATCACAGGGTAAGGTGTCTATACCCCCATTCTCTTTTGGTGGTTCCAGTGACCAACCACTCGTGGCGATGAGCCTGCCGGCGGACCACTCATGCCAAGTCACTGAGCCAACTATCTTGGTGGATACAGAGCCTGCTGTGGGCCCGTGTGCCCTACTGTGGCCAGTCCGGCCTTCTACGATGGTACCAGCGGTCCCAGGCTTGGGATCAGTACCTGCCAATGATGACGGGGGTGAGTTGACTGCCCCAGGGGTGTCGGGTGTGAGCTCCCCGGTTATCGTGGAGCCTGGTGGCTCCAAAGGTAGGGTCACCTGGGCGATGGGCTCACCTTGTCATCGCGTCCTGGTGGAGGTGTCTCCCCTAGAAGATCTCTGCAGACCAGGGAGTGGATTTGACCTCATCAAGGTATCCGGTACAGCGGCCAGGAGTGACGCCTACTCCTGCGCGAGGAATCTCCAAGCTTGGTCTTCTCAAGACACGGGCCTGCATGAAGACATTGTGCTGTCCACAGAAGATGTCACCATAAAGGGATTGCTGGAGCGGACAAAGACTGTGCTGAGACCGCTCGGGTAGTTGTGGCCTCTTCCATGCGCACGATGGAGCGCATCGTTCACCATGTGGTGGACCGAGGCAAGAGACAAAACCTCCCTGTCTCCCGCGAGACAAAACCAGAGGATCCAGCCAGGGTCAATACCCAGAACCCCGTACTATTTTTTCTGCGAGGGGGAGGCGATGGTTTGGCGGTAGAGACTGTAACACTTGATCCTGAGCTCCAAAAGACTCACAAGAGTCAAGGTGTTATACCCTCACCCAATCAGTTAGGGGCACTCCACTCAGACTCAGCTGGCCTCTGGTATCCACGCGAGTATGTCGGGTACCGGTGAACAAATGCATGTTGTGTGTGGTGTATCGGTTGCAATGCATTTTTCATTATATAATCCCCTGTTGCATGGTTGCTACCCAAGCGAGATCGTTGGGATTCTCCGAGGGGGAGAGTGTAGCCCAGGTCTTATTTTGCCTCCAGAGACCACCTCTGTAGCGTGCCGAGCGATCGCGGGTGCCGGCGGAGGCAGCGACGGACCCGCCGGCACAACGCAAAGGTGGGGGCCGGAGCAGGGAGTGCAGTAAGGGTAGCGCACGCGGTCCCAATGCTAAAGAGGTCCTGAGTGGACTACAATTCCCAGCAGCCTCTGGGGATTGCCCTTTCACCCGCATCACGTGCAGCCAGCCAGCAAATAGGGTTTTGCAGCTTCTCCTGTGGAGGAAGGCTACAATGTTGCGGGGACCACGTTTGGCAGTTGGAGCTGGGAGCAGGAAGGGGAAGGAAGGGTGTAGGGAGCAAGTGGGTCCTACACCAGGTAAGGTAGTTCCCCAGATCCCAGACAGGCCCCAATCCCCTCCAGGGTAGTGGGTAAGTACTGAGGGACGGCCCCTAGGTCAGGGACCCTGCCCTTAGGTGTGTGAGCAGTCTTGTGAGTGTCACGGCTGGTAGTGCTGTGAGCGCTGACAAGTACAGTGTGTGTGTGCAGTGCAGTGTCGCTGCAGGTACCGATTGAGTGCAGTGCGGTTGCTGCAGGTACCGTGTGAGTGCAGTGGGTTGCTGCAGGTTCAGTGTGTGTGCAGTGCGGTTGCTGCAGGTACCGAGTGAGTGCAGTGGGTTGCTGCAGGTTCAGTGTGAGTGAGGTTCCCTGTCATGGCCGTCGCGTCTGCGCGAGCCTCCGCGCCCGCGCAGACATAAAGATGGTGGCGCCGTGTCTCCGATGCCACCGGGAGACGTGCTCGCCCCCGCAACTGCCTGTGAAGGGAAGGGGAAGAGGAACGGGGAACCGGGGAGCCAAAGGGGACCTGGCTACATACATACACACCCAGAGAGCTAATACCGGTATACACATACACGCCCAGAGAGGGAATACCGGTATACACATACACGCCCAGAGAGGGAATACCGGTATACACATACACGCCCAGAGAGCTAATACCGGTATACACATACACGCCCAGAGAGGTAATACCGGTATACACATACACGCCCAGAGAGGTAATACCGGTATACACATACACGCCCAGAGAGGTAATACCGGTATACACATACACGCCCAGAGAGGTAATACCAGTATACACATACACGCCCAGAGAGCTAATACCGGTATACACATACACACCCAGAGAGCTAATACCGGTATACACATACACACCCAGAAAGCTAATACCGGTATACACATACACGCCCAGAGAGGTGTAGCCCTGGCCCCTCGCTCTCTCCCCGCGCCGGGCCTGCCTCTCTCCCCGCGCCGGGCCTGCCTCTCTCCCCGCGCCGGGTCTGCCTCTCTCCCCGCGCCGGGCCTGCCTCTCTCCCCGCGCCGGGTCTGCCTCTCTCCCCGCGCCGGGCCTGCCTCTCTCCCCGCGCCGGGCCTGCCTCTCTCCCCGCGCCGGGCCTGCCTCTCTCCCCGCGCCGGGCCTGCCTCTCTCCCCGCGCCGGGCCTGCCTCTCTCCCCGCGCCGGGCCTCTCTCTCTCTCCCCACGCCGGGCCTCTCTCTCTCCCCACGCCGGGCCTCTCTCTCTCCCCGCGCCGGGCCTGCCTCTCTCCCCGCGCCGGGCCTGCCTCTCTCCCCGCGCCGGGCCTGCCTCTCTCCCCGCGCCGGGCCTGCCTCTCTCCCCGCGCCGGGTCTGCCTCTCTCCCCGCGCCGGGCCTGCCTCTCTCCCCGCGCCGGGTCTGCCTCTCTCCCCGCGCCGGGCCTGCCTCTCTCCCCGCGCCGGGTCTGCCTCTCTCCCCGCGCCGGGCCTGCCTCTCTCCCCGCGTCGGGCCTGCCTCTCACCCCGCGCCGGGCCTGCCTCTCTCCCCGCGCCGGGTCTGCCTCTCTCTCCCCACGCCGGGCCTCTCTCTCTCTCCCCACGCCGGGCCTGCCTCTCTCTCCCCACGCCGGGCCTCTCTCTCTCCCCACGCCGGGCCTCTCTCTCTCCCCACGCCGGGCCTCCCTCTCTCCCCACGCCGGGCCTGCCTCTCTCCCCGCGCCGGGTCTGCCTCTCTCTCCCCACGCCGGGCCTCTCTCTCTCTCCCCACCCCGGGCCTGCCTCTCTCTCCCCACGCCGGGCCTCTCTCTCTCCCCACGCCGGGCCTGCCTCTCTCCCCACGCCGGGCCTGCCTCTCTCCCCACGCCGGGCCTGCCTCTCTCCCCACGCCGGGTCTGCCTCTATCCCCACGCCGGGCCTGCCTCTCTCTCCCCGCCGGGCCTGCCTCTCTCCCCACGCCGGGCCTGCCTCTCTCCCCATGCCGGGCCTGCCTCTCTCCCCACGCCGGGCCTGCCTCTCTCCCCACGCCGGGTTTGCCTCTCTCCCCACGCCGGGTTTGCCTCTCTCCCCACGCCGGGTCTGCCTCTCTCCCCACGCCGGGCCTGCCTCTCTCCCCGCGCCGGGCCTCTCTCTCTCCCCACGCCGGGCCCCTCTCTCTCCCCGCGCCGGGCCTCTCTCTCTCCCCACGCCGGGCCTCTCTCTCTCCCCACGCCGGGCCTCTCTCTCTCCCCACGCCGGGCCTCTCTCTCTCCCCACGCCGGGCCTCTCTCTCTCCCCACGCCGGGCCTGCCTCTCTCCCCACGCTGGGCCTCCCTCTCTCCCCGCGCCGGGCCTCCCTCTCTCCCCGCGCCGGGCCTCTCTCTCTCCCCACGCCGGGCCTCTCTCCCCGCGCCGGGCCTGCCTCTCTCCCCGCGCCGGGCCTGCCTCTCTCCCCGCGCCGGGTCTGCCTCTCTCCCCGCGCCGGGCCTCTCTCCCCACGCCGGGCCTCTCTCCCCGCGCCGGGCCTGCCTCTCTCCCCGCGCCGGGCCTGCCTCTCTCCCCGCGCCGGGCCTGCCTCTCTCCCCGCGCCGGGTCTGCCTCTCTCCCCGCGCCGGGCCTCTCTCCCCACGCCAGGCCTCTCTCCCCACGCCGGGCCTGCCTCTCTCCCCACGCCGGGCCTGCCTCTCTCCCCACGCCGGGTCTGCCTCTCTCCCCGCGCCGGGTCTGCCTCTCTCCCCGCGCCGGGTCTGCCTCTCTCCCCGCGCCGGGTCTGCCTCTCTCCCCGCGCCGGGTCTGCCTCTCTCCCCGCGCCGGGCCTGCCTCTCTCCCCGCGCCGGGCCTCTCTCCCCGCGCCGGGTCTGCCTCTCTCCCCGCGCCGGGTCTGCCTCTCTCCCCGCGCCGGGCCTCTCTCCCCGCGCCGGGCCTCTCTCCCCACGCCGGGCCTCTCTCCCCACGCCGGGCCTCTCTCCCCGCGCCGGGCCTGCCTCTCTCCCCGCGCCAGGCCTGCCTCTCTCCCCGCGCCGGGCCTGCCTCTCTCCCCGCGCCGGGTCTGCCTCTCTCCCCGCGCCGGGCCTCTCTCCCCGCGCCGGGCCTGCCTCTCTCCCCGCGCCGGGTCTGCCTCTCTCCCCGCGCCGGGCCTCTCTCCCCACGCCGGGCCTCTCTCCCCACGCCGGGCCTGCCTCTCTCCCCGCGCCGGGCCTGCCTCTCTCCCCGCGCCGGGCCTGCCTCTCTCCCCACGCCGGGCCTGCCTCTCTCCCCACGCCGGGCCTGCCTCTCTCCCCACGCCGGGCCTGCCTCTCTCCCCACGCCGGGCCTGCCTCTCTCCCCACGCCGGGCCTGCCTCTCTCCCCGCGCCGGGTCTGCCTCTCTCCCCGCGCCGGGCCTCTCTCCCCACGCCAGGCCTCTCTCCCCACGCCGGGCCTGCCTCTCTCCCCGCGCCGGGCCTGCCTCTCTCCCCGCGCCGGGTCTGCCTCTCTCCCCACGCCGGGTCTGCCTCTCTCCCCGCGCCGGGTCTGCCTCTCTCCCCGCGCCGGGTCTGCCTCTCTCCCCGCGCCGGGCCTGCCTCTCTCCCCGCGCCGGGCCTCTCTCCCCGCGCCGGGTCTGCCTCTCTCCCCGCGCCGGGTCTGCCTCTCTCCCCGCGCCGGGCCTCTCTCCCCGCGCCGGGCCTCTCTCCCCACGCCGGGCCTCTCTCCCCACGCCGGGCCTCTCTCCCCGCGCCGGGCCTGCCTCTCTCCCCGCGCCAGGCCTGCCTCTCTCCCCGCGCCGGGCCTGCCTCTCTCCCCGCGCCGGGTCTGCCTCTCTCCCCGCGCCGGGCCTCTCTCCCCGCGCCGGGCCTGCCTCTCTCCCCGCGCCGGGTCTGCCTCTCTCCCCGCGCCGGGCCTCTCTCCCCACGCCGGGCCTCTCTCCCCACGCCGGGCCTGCCTCTCTCCCCGCGCCGGGCCTGCCTCTCTCCCCGCGCCGGGCCTGCCTCTCTCCCCGCGCCGGGCCTGCCTCTCTCCCCACGCCGGGCCTGCCTCTCTCCCCACGCCGGGCCTGCCTCTCTCCCCACGCCGGGCCTGCCTCTCTCCCCACGCCGGGCCTGCCTCTCTCCCCACGCCGGGCCTGCCTCTCTCCCCACGCCGGGCCTGCCTCTCTCCCCACGCCGGGTCTGCCTCTATCCCCACGCCGGGCCTGCCTCTCTCTCCCCGCCGGGCCTGCCTCTCTCCCCACGCCGGGCCTGCCTCTCTCCCCACGCCGGGCCTGCCTCTCTCCCCGCGCCGGGCCTGCCTCTCTCCCCGCGCCGGGCCTGCCTCTCTCCCCGCACCGGGTCTGCCTCTCTCTCCCCACGCCGGGCCTCTCTCTCTCTCCCCATGCCGGGCCTGCCTCTCTCCCCACGCCGGGCCTGCCTCTCTCCCCGCGCCGGGCCTCTCTCTCTCCCCACGCCGGGCCCCTCTCTCTCCCCACGCCGGGCCTCCCTCTCTCCCCGCGCCGGGCCTCTCTCTCTCCCCGCGCCGGGCCTGCCTCTCTCCCCGCGCCGGGCCTCTCTCCCCACACCGGGCCTCTCTCCCCACGCCGGGCCTCTCTCCCCACGCCGGGCCTCTCTCCCCGCGCCGGGCCTGCCTCTCTCCCCGCGCCGGGCCTGCCTCTCTCCCCGCGCCAGGTCTGCCTCTCTCCTCGCGCCGGGCCTCTCTCCCCACGCCGGGCCTCTCTCCCCACGCCGGGCCTGCCTCTCTCCCCGCGCCGGGCCTGCCTCTCTCCCCGCGCCGGGTCTGCCTCTCTCCCCGCGCCGGGTCTGCCTCTCTCCCCGCGCCGGGTCTGCCTCTCTCCCCGCGCCGGGTCTGCCTCTCTCCCCGCGCCGGGCCTGCCTCTCTCCCCGCGCCGGGCCTCTCTCCACGCGCCGGGTCTGCCTCTCTCCCCGCGCCGGGTCTGCCTCTCTCCCCGCGCCGGGCCTCTCTCCCCACGCCGGGCCTCTCTCCCCACGCAGGGCCTCTCTCCCCACGCCGGGCCTCTCTCCCCACGCCGGGCCTCTCTCCCCACGCCGGGCCTGCCTCTCTTCCCGCGCCGGGCCTGCCTCTCTCCCCGCGCCGGGCCTGCCTCTCTCCCCGCGCCGGGTCTGCCTCTCTCCCCGCGCCGGGCCTCTCTCCCCACGCCAGGCCTGCCTCTCTCCCCGCGCCGGGTCTGCCTCTCTCCCCGTGCCGGGCCTCTCTCCCCGTGCCGGGCCTCTCTCCCCACGCCGGGCCTGCCTCTCTCCCCGCGCTGGGCCTGCCTTTCTCCCCGCGCCGGGCCTGCCTCTCTCCCCGCGCCGGGCCTGCCTCTCTCCCCACGCCGGGCCTGCCTCTCTCCCCACGCCGGGCCTGCCTCTCTCCCCACGCCGGGCCTGCCTCTCTCCCCACGCCGGGCCTCTCTCCCCACGCCGGGCCTCTCTCCCCACGCCGGGCCTCTCTCCCCACGCCGGGCCTCTCTCCCCACGCCGGGCCTCTCTCCCCACGCCGGGCCTCTCTCCCCGCGCCGGGCCTGCCTCTCTCCCCGCGCCGGGCCTGCCTCTCTCCCCGCGCCGGGCCTGCCTCTCTCCCCGCGCCGGGTCTGCCTCTCTCCCCGCGCCGGGCCTCTCTCCCCACGCCGGGCCTGCCTCTCTCCCCGCGCCGGGTCTGCCTCTCTCCCCGCGCCGGGTCTGCCTCTCTCCCCGCGCCGGGCCTCTCTACCCGCGCCTGGCCTCTCTCCCCGCGCCGGGCCTCTCTCCCCACGCCGGACCTCTCTCCCCACGTCAGGCCTGCCTCTCTCCCCACGCCGGTCCTCTCTCCCCATGCCGGGTCTGCCTCTCTCCCCACGCCGGGTCTGCTTCTCTCCCCACACCGGGTCTCTCTGACACCTTGATCTTCTTCACAGCAGCAGACAGATATCACACTGTTTCTGATACCGCTGGCTTTACTGCAGATAGATGATAATCAGACAGCAAACACACAGATGCAGCATCCCTCTTCTCTCCTTTCTCCCTTGCTGGTCAGAGCCCTGACTCAGGCCCTTGGCCCCTTTCAGGCCTGTTACCCTTCCCTCCCATCCCCTGGTGGGATGGAGGAAGAGGCTCCTCGCTCCACACGTGGAGGGGATCAGGATCACACTCCAGACATAACTTCTTCTTAACTGAATTTAGGAGAGTGTCAGGATTTATAACCTGAGATTGGGGGTTGGAGCCCTGCCCCATAACAGATACAGGTTGAATACTGATTGGTTCATCCAAAAGCAGTGCTAGCCAATCAGTGTCCTTCTCTCAGGCTGACACTCTCTGGTGGTTGCTAGGCCTGTCCTTGGACACCTGAATTGTATCCAAGTCTGTAATACACACACAGAGCCTAAAGAAGGTGAACATTGCATAACAGTGCACATAGTGATAACATTTCAGCATACACATGGGAATACCTCTGCATAACATCACAGTACAGTGCAATGTGACAGTACTATTTCTTCAGCATGGTTAGGGCCTTTTAGTAGTAGTGGGCTGGATCAGGCGTCATCACCATATTGCTCTGACTGTCAGGCACTCTTATGGAATAGCATTGTTTGTTCCCAGACGCAGAGACGTACTCTACTCTGTTCATGTGAATACTGCGCCCCACTTTCCATTCCCTTAGCAACCTCTGTATTGCGGCGTGTTCTGCGGCCTTGCGCTGACCCTCCTCCCCTTGTGGGGATACCCTTACCATTGGTGTGACAGGCAGGGCAGGTATAACAACACCATTACTTATGGGGACATCAGGCATTACTGGTGACAAGGCCCTAGGGGTCATAGTGTGAGCGCTAGCGTGGACAGCATCAGGGGATACCTGGACAGGGAAGAGCGGAACGGGCACATTATAGTCGTGTGAGCGGGAGACTAAGGAGACCTCCCGAGGCAGAGCCATAACAGTGTCCACAGTCCCGGCAAGGCTCTGTAGGCCAGAGCTCCTGGCAGCACTGGATTCAGTCGCAACGGCGGTGGCAGCATCACGGAAGCGTCTTTTTCTAAATTTCTCCCCGGCACGGCAAGGAAAAGGAGTCTGAGGACTTGGCACTCACCGGGGAGGTAGCAGCAGCTGTTACTCCCATCCGGACGGATGGCTTTGCGGCCTTCTCTTCTCCCGGTGATGGAGCAGTAGTTGCAGCGACATCCGGGGTGGTGCCAGCCTCAGGAACGGGAACCGGTAGGACACTCGCCAACCTGGGAGCGCGGGAGGCCCCGACCGGTACCTCGGAGATGGTAGCACCCTCGCTGTCAGCGTGGATGTTGGACGGAGGGTTGAGCGGCTCTGACTTCACTCCAGCAGCGGACCCTGGCAGGACATCAGGTACGCAGGAAGGCTCGGCAGCTACCTCGGGGGGTGTCAGCAGCGTTGTCTTCAGACTCCCCGACGGCAATCACCTCCGCAGGATCCTCCCTCTCGGAGAAGCTTACCGGAGCAGCATTAGAGGTCTGAGAACTGAACAACAGGGTGACGCTTCCTGCAGATGGTTCTCAGTCCCTGGCAGGTAAGACATCACCAGAGGGTGGCAGGGAGCATGGCTGGAAATAGGGCACTTGGCATATATCACACTGGGCTGATTCCTGCAGTTGTGCCCCACATACGGCACATACCCCCAGCGTCTGGTACCTCCCATCTTCATTAGTGACCACCGCTACTCCGCCAGGCATGCGGTAAGCATGGTCCGTATCCTCAATGGCCAATTAAGGTAGCTTGGCAAGCACAACTGGTGTGGCTGAAGTGCAATGATAACTGGCTCCTCGCATCCGGTGTGCTCCGTCAGGGCACACCCAGCTCCTCCCCCTGGTGAACAGTATAGTCCAATCCGGAGCAAGGAAGGAGGAGGGGTCTCAGCAGTCCAATCCAGAGCAAGCAAGGGGGAGGGGTCTCAGCAGTCCAATCCAGAGCAAGCAAGGGGGAGGGGTCTCAGCAGTCCAATCCAGAGCAAGCAAGGGGGAGGGGTCTCAGCAGTTCAATCCAGAGTAAGCAAGGGGGAGGGGCCTCAGCAGTCCAATCCAGAGCAAGCAAGGGGGAGGGGTTTCAGCCGTTCGCGCTGTTTCTGCAAACTGTAATCCAGCAAAAGCTTGCAACTGGATGCAACTTTTGCAAAAGAGCACACGGCTTCCCTGGTAAGGTGGGAAGCGCCATTTTGAAGTAGTTAGTCCATGCGGTCCCCAGTTCTCTGGAACCACCATTTTGAAAGCACAAAGTCCAGCACCATGTGGTCTCCTTGAGAACAAAACCCCCATCTTGTGAGGACTTGTGAACACGTGTGACCCCTTTTCTTCAGTAAGGAGCCACACAAAACAAAGCACAATTTCTTTCTTTGAGTACCACGCACCCTGGTAAAGCATCAGGGAACACCTCACTTTTTACTTCATCAGTACATCAATGAGTGGGTGCACTGGGGTCCCTGGTGACACCTCAGAGGCCCTGTAACCTTTTCTTTCTTTTGCTGAAGGGTATCCACGCTCCCTGAGACTCAGCCCAGGGTACGCCCCAACTTTATTTCTTCAAGTTCTGATATGCAGGGTATCCACACTCCCTGGCACAAAGCCCAGAGTACGCCCCAAACATATCTTCTTTCTTTGGGGAGAGAAACAGGAACAGTCTCTGTGTGTGCACATACAATAAAGTCCATCATGCTGCTGCTGCAAAAACCTGTCCTGTTGCTAAAACCTGTCCTGTTCTGGGAGCAGTTTGTCATCTCAGTAGCGCCTCCAAATGTAGCCCTTTTACACCCACCCTAAGTGAGATTGGGGTGGGTATGCCTTCTTCAGCTACTTCTAGGTGTGTTGGGCTGAGACCTGTTGGTGAACAGGAGGGCTGAGTGCTCCGCGGTGGTGTGGGGAGAAACAGGACAGGGGTGCAGGTTACCTTTATTCCTCAGTGGTGCAGCGCCTCCAGTCAGCACAGGTTCTCTGCAGGGGCAGGGGATGAGCCATGCTGACACCTTGATCTTCCTTTACCGCAGCAGGCAGCAGACAGTAATTATAATGATGCTGGGTACAACTGGCTTTATTGCAGATAGATGATAATCAGACGGCAACACACAGATGCAGCATCCCTTTTCTCTCCTTTCTCCCTTGCTGGTCAGAACCCTGACTCAGGCCCTTGGCCCCTTTCAGGCCTGTTACCCTTCCCTCCCATCCCCTGGTGGGATGGAGGATGAGGCTCCTCGCTCCACAAGTGGAGGGGGATCAGGATCACACTCCAGACATAACTTCTTCTTAACTGAATTTAGGAGTGTGTCAGGATTTATAACCTGAGATTGGGGGTTGGAACCCTGCCCCATAACAGAACAGGTTGATTACTGATTGGTTCATCTGAAAGCAGTGATCACCAATCAGTATCCATCCCTCAGGCTGACACTCTCTGGTGGTTGCTAGGCCTGTCCTTGGATACCTGAATTGTATCCAAGTCTGTAATACACACACAGAGCCTAAAGAAGGAATTAACCCCTCCACTGCCTGCTCCTAACAGGACTGACATTGGAAGGGCCCAAGAAAAAGAAGTAGCAGCCGGGAGGCTGTGCTATATGATTAAATCCGATCTAGCCCTTTAACAAATGTTTTTAAGTTGGAGTATAGATTATTTATTTTAGTGTTGATTTTAATTTGTTCGTATTTTCTTTCTTTTATTTAGTATCTAGAGTTGTTAGTAATTTAATCTTTATTTACCCTTACCTATCCACTGTTCTGATTAGTTACATTTATTTAAACTATTTTTAAGTATTTATTAAAGTAATTTTATTTTATTATTCTGTTCATTGTGTGTGTAGGGGAGGGGGGATGACTATTACTGTCAGTATTACCCCTCTTACAGGGGGGTGGGTTAATGTGCATAACAGGGTATATGTGTGTATGGGGGGAGGGGGAGTGATAGGGTTAATATGCACAGGGTATATGTGTGTATGGGGGGAGGGGGGAGTGATAGGGTTAATGTGCACAGGGTATGTGTGTGTATGGGGGAGGCGGGGTGATAGGGTTAATGTGCACAGGGTATATGTGTGTATGGGGGGAGGGGGAGTGATAGGGTTAATGTGCACAGGGTATATGTGTGTATGGAGGGAGGGGGGAGTGATAGGGTTAATGTGCACAGGGTATATGTGTGTATGGGGGGAGGGGGAGTGGTAGGGTTAATGTGCACAGGGTATATGTGTGTATGGGGGGAGGGGGAGTGATAGGGTTAATGTGCACAGGGTATATGTGCGTATGGGGGGAGGGGGAGTGATAGGGTTAATGTGCACAGGGTATATGTGCGTATGGGGGGAGGGGGAGTGATAGGATTAATGTGCACAGGGTATATGTGCGTATGGGGGGAGGGGGAGTGATAGGGTTAATGTGCACAGGATATATGTGCGTATGGGGGAGGGGGAGTGATAGGGTTAATGTGCACAGGGTATATGTGCGTATGGGGGGAGGGGGAGTGATAGGGTTAATGTGCACAAGGTATATGTGCGTATGGAGGGAGGGGGAGTGATAGGGTTAATGTGCACAGGGTATATGTGCGTATGGGGGAGGGGGAGTGATAGGGTTAATGTGCACAGGGTATATGTGCGTATGGAGGGAGGGGGAGTGATAGGGTTAATGTGCACAGGGTATATGTGCGTATGGGGGGAGGGGGAGTGATAGGGTTAATGTGCACAGGGTATATGTGTGTATGGAGGGAGGGGGGAGTGATAGGGTTAATGTGCACAGGGTATATGTGTGTATGGGGGGAGGGGGAGTGATAGGGTTAATGTGCACAGGGTATATGTGTGTATGGGGGAGGGGGAGTGATAGGGTTAATGTGCACAGGGTATATGTGCGTATGGGGGGAGGGGGAGTGATAGGGTTAATGTGCACAGGATATATGTGCGTATGGGGGAGGGGGAGGGGGAGTGATAGGGTTAATGTGCACAGGGTATATGTGCGTATGGAGGGAGGGGGAGTGATAGGGTTAATGTGCACAGGGTATATGTGCGTATGGAGGGAGGGGGAGTGATAGGGTTAATGTGCACAGGGTATATGTGCGTATGGAGGGAGGGGGAGTGATAGGGTTAATGTGCACAGGGTATATGTGTGAATGGGGGGAGGGGGAGTGATAGGGTTAATGTGCACAGGGTATATGTGCGTATGGAGGGAGGGGGAGTGATAGGGTTAATGTGCACAGGGTATATGTGCGTATGGAGGGAGGGGGAGTGATAGGGTTAATGTGCACAGGGTATATGTGTGTATGGGGGGAGGGGGAGTGATAGGGTTAATGTGCACAGGGTATATGTGTGTATGGAGGGAGGGGGAGTGATAGGGTTAATGTGCACAGGGTATATGTGTGTATGGAGGGAGGGGGAGTGATAGGGTTAATGTGCACAGGGTATATGTGTGTATGGGGGGAGGGGGAGTGATAGGGTTAATGTGCACAGGGTATATGTGTGTATGGGGGAGGGGGAGTGATAGGGTTAATGTGCACAGGGTATATGTGTGTATGGAGGGAGGGGGAGTGATAGGGTTAATGTGCACAGGGTATATGTGTGTATGGGGGAGGGGGAGTGATAGGGTTAATGTGCACAGGGTATATGTGTGTATGGGGGAGGGGGAGTGATAGGGTTAATGTGCACAGGGTATATGTGTGTATGGGGGAGGGGGAGTGGTAGGGTTAATGTGCACAGGGTATATGTGCGTATGGGGGGAGGGGGAGTGATAGGGTTAATGTGCACAGGGTATATGTGCGTATGGGGGGAGGGGGAGTGATAGGGTTAATGTGCACAGGGTATATGTGCGTATGGGGGGAGGGGGAGTGATAGGGTTAATGTGCACAGGGTATATGTGCGTATGGGGGAGGGGGAGTGATAGGGTTAATGTGCACAGGGTATATGTGCGTATGGGGGGAGGGGGAGTGATAGGGTTAATGTGCACAGGGTATATGTGCGTATGGAGGGAGGGGGAGTGATAGGGTTAATGTGCACAGGGTATATGTGCGTATGGGGGGAGGGGGAGTGATAGGGTTAATGTGCACATGGTATATGTGTGTATGGGGGGAAGGGGAGTGATAGGGTTAATGTGCACAGGGTATATGTGTGTATGGGGGAGGGGGAGTGATAGGGTTAATGTGCACAGGGTATATGTGTGTATGGGGGAGGGGGGAGTGATAGGGTTAGTGTGCACAGGGTATATGTGTGTATGGGGGAGGGGGAGTGATAGGGTTAATGTGCACAGGGTATATGTGTGTATGGGGGAGGGGGAGTGATAGGGTTAATGTGCACAGGGTATATGTGTGTATGGGGGAGGGGGAGTGATAGGGTTAATGTGCACAGGGTATATGTGTGTATGGGGGAGGGGGAGTGATAGGGTTAATGTGCACAGGGTATATTCCCACCCTCATAATAAATACCGGGTATAGCTCTCCTGCCCCTTCTAAACTTGAAGCTGCAGTGCCCTCACTCTGACTGTAGAGGGGGCGCTTGACACAGTAGATGGGTGAGACTCCCAGCCTTCCCTGGCATGCGGTGTGTTATAGGGACAGGTACAGCGGCGGACGCCTTTATCCTAATGCGGCCGTATCGGCGCAACTCTGATTACCGCGGGCAGATGCAGTATTTTTATTTTTTTCCGGAATATGCTCCGGTATTGTAACGCTCGTAATATTGAATGCATGAACGTGAATGCGGCGTGAACACGGTGAAGTGCGGTGAAGTGCGGTGAAGTGCGGGGCATTCGGAAAATATTCCCCCAAAAATTCGGAGATGTTGGAGAATAAAAGGGGCAGCGGCTGTATATTGGTTAGAAATCGGTTGCTCTCCTCTCTGGGAGGGAAGGGGCTGCTCTCCTCTCTGGCAGGGAAGGGGTTGCTCTCCTCTCTGGCAGGGAAGGGGCTGCTCTCCTCCCTGGCAGGGAAGGGGCTGCTCTCCTCTCTGGCAGGGAAGGGGCTGCTCTCCTCTCTGGCAGGGAAGGGGTTGCTCTCCTCTCTGGCAGGGAAGGGGTTTAGGTCCCATTTTGCAATATATAATACGGAGTGTTTATGCTTTGTTACAATGTAACAACCCTTTCTACACTCGCGTGTTTAACGTTGATTCATTTGCTTGATCCCCACACAAAAGGTGCCTCATTGGGGCCCTCACACCAGGTTAATGTAGGGAAATATTCCGGGAAAAGTCCTTTTGAATGGAAAGCAGCAGAATTGTATCATTGGATGATGTTTAGGGTCGCCAGACGCCCTGTAAATACGGGGGTGTCCTATTCTCCTGGAACGGTCTGGCGGGACGCACAACGCGGAACTGGCCCGTATTTTAGCGCCTCGATGGGAAATGGCTGAACTTAAAATGACGTGAATGAAATCCATCATAAAAAGTCCTAGATTTCTAGTGTAATGGTTCTCTAACCGTTCACAATACTCGGACTCCGGCCGCGACTGGCGTTACTATTTCCCCCACCGCCGCTTGTTAGTTCGGGCCGCGCCTTTCCCCGTCCCGCCGAGCGCAGAGAAGATAAACCCCTGGGAATATACCGGCTCTCGCACGGGACGCGCCGCTCAGCTCGCAGTGTTTGCGAATCATTCATCGCTCAGTATGACGTCACATTTTCATCCTGGGTTTCTGTGTCCCATGTTATAACAACTTCAGTGTGGCAACCCTAATAATGTGACACTGGGGTTGTGTGTCTGCCTTCCACTGAATCAATACACTGTAAGTACGGATATAGGATAAAGTATGTGTCGTCTAAATTTAGCATAGGTTGAACTTGATGGACGTACGTCTTTTTTCAACCTCATCTACTATGTAACTATGTGACTATATGTAACTATGTGACTACAGTGTGTAACTGTAACTGTGTATGTAACTACACTATGTAACTATGTAACTGTAACTGTGTATGTAACTACAGTGTGTAACTGTGTATGTAACTACACTATGTAACTGTGTAACTGTAACTGTGTATGTAACTACAATGTGTAACTGTGTATGTAACTACAATGTGTAACTGTGTATGTAACTACACCATGTAACTGCGTGTGTGTGTAACTACAAGGTGTAACTGTGTATGTAACTACAATGTGTAACTGTGTGTGTAACTACACTATGTAACTATGTAACTGTGTGTGTGTAACTGTGTATGTAACTACAATGTGTAACTGTGTATGTAACTACACTATGTAACTATGTAACTGTGTGTGCGTAACTACAATGTGTAACTGTGTATGTAACTACAACGTGTAACTGTTGTGACATAGTCCAAAGATGTTAGGCAGCTTTCTGCCCCATTTTAGAGCAGAAAGTGCAGGAATAGCTAAAAATGATCCGTTCCACAGCTTCCCATTAACTCAGGCAGCTGGATGGAAAATCCAGACCACAGATTACAATGGCTCTAGTTCTCCCTCACCTGCTCTTCTAATCACATGCACAGGTATTTAGAGCAGAGAGGTTTTGCATTTCACTCTCTCTCCTTGGAGCCTGGGGGCTGGGGGTGTCGCTACTCTCCTGCATCCAGTATCGAGGTTGACGGCCTCTCCACGTATGACAGTACCAGAGGATTTGCCTGGACACCACGAACAGATAAGACAAAACAAATGATTACTGCTGTTGCTAAAAGACTGTGCTGTATCTTGTGTCCCTAAATGAGAGAGCATTGTTTTAAGCTGGGGAACCAGTTTAGTTGGCCAGCAGCTGTTAGAGAGACTGATTCTGATGTGTAGTTAGATCCCTGAAAGGGATAGGATTTGCTTATATGATTTTGGTTTTATTTCTTGAAGTAACAGTGTGGGAAATATTGTAACACTGTGTGAACTGCTGAATGAAAGTATCTGAGTACCTCTAACGTACACATGTTAAAGCTGCAGTACCTTAATTGGATGAAAATAAAGCAGGCAGAAGCCTGAGTTAAGCAGCATAATACTTTGCATGATCCTGTTTGTTGTATAATTAACCCTAGAAGACTGTGTCGGGAAGAACCCAGACAGACGTCAGCACTACAAAAGAGGGGCGTTTGTCACATATGGTGGAGAATGCGGGCAGACACTAAAAAGTCTGTGGGTTTGCAAATAAATGCGGGGGTTTAAAATGGCCGCCCAGCTGAACTAAAGTACAGATGCTATGAGTGAAGTCTGTCCCGCTGTGTATATCAGTTGTGCTTCTAGCATACACAGAGAATGTGCGAAGTGTGGATGCAATAGCACCCTGAACCCAAACAGAAAACCAAAATGTTTTGCTGAAGCGAAAAAAATTTTTTTGCATCTAGCAAGTGCTGTTTGTAAAGCTAATGCCTTTTGCTGAAGTGAGTGAATTTGCAGCTAGCAAGTGCTGTATGTAAGCTGCTGAAGTAAGTGAAATTGCAGCTAGCAAATTGTCCCTGCCGGGTTTCTAAAATGGCCGACGTGAAATGTTTGTTGTGTAATGTACGTAACCATACAAAACAGTGTCCCTTCAGGCCATACTATGATCACGACCCTGGAGGAGAGCCGTACCCACAGATGAATTTAGTATGCTGGGCCTGTCGTGAAGTAGGTCACATGGAAGATGTGTGCCCCAAAATTTTCAAAGACAAACAGCTGCAAAAGCAAGCAACGCCCTGTGAGTGCAAGCAAGATGTGGAAGCTGATAACAGTGAGTGTGTGCCCAGTACCACTGATATCTCTGGAGCTAATAAAGCAAAAAGAAAGAAAACTGTTCCTCAAGTCACAGGGGAAGTGACCGAGCCACTTGAACCTGCACTGTCAGGACATGCGTCAGAAAGGCGCCGAGATGAGCAACAGCCCATAGGGCCTGGCGCAATCGTCCCAGGAATGACGACACGCCTAGAGATGACAAAGGCTACTGCTACCATCATAGGCAGAGAGCCAAGCGAATCAAAGAAAACAAGAACTGACTGGAAACTATGCTATGAGATGTCCCAGAAAGATGTGCAAAACTTCATCACAGAGTTGGGGGTTTCTCGGCAAGAGGCTAGCGCGCTTAAAGCAGAGCTGGAACTCTCACGCCATGAGGTCTACGCTCGCAGCACAGAGCTGTGTACATTGAAGGAAACCTATGAGAATACCCTGAGTGATTTAGAGACTGTAAAAAGAGAGAATGTAAGTCTGACACAGAAAAATTCAGACTTGACTGACCAGATCAGTGAAGGTGATGAGAAGCTTCACCAAGCAGAAAAAGGGGAGAAGCAATTGATCCAGGAAAAGTTAGAAATGCAGGAAGCACTGCAGAATACAGAATCAGCGGCGATCCAGGCGACACAAACTGCAGAGCTCCAAAAAATGGAGGCGCTGATGCAAACCCAGAGCAAGCACCAGAAAGAGGTGAAGACCCTGAGGGAGGTCTGGCACGATCAGGTTGAAGAGTTGCAGAAGCAGATGGCTGAGCGCGAGATACAGTGCGCCAAGAGAGAGGAGGTGTCCGTCCGTCAGGTGGTTTGCCTGACACTGCGCTATAAAAGCGAGATGGCCGATATCTACAAGCAGCTGGACCACACGGCAAATGAGGGGGCCCGGCTGCAGCTGGAGCTGGACAAGACCCGGAAGGAGCACCTGCAGCTGCAGGTCAAGAATAGAGAAAATGAAACAGAGTTAAACCTCGCTCTGAAACAGATGACGGACATGGGAGAAGCGGCTAAAGTGGTTCAGTCGGGCTATCAATCCTACCTCCTAACCAAGCAAGCTGTACGTTCCTATACGTGTATCTTCAATGCTGTTGCAATATTACGATTTGCTATAAAGATGAAGTTGGAGAAAGAGATTCCAAGGCTAAAAGAGACACGGTCACAAAAGGAGACCAGGGAAAGTAAACTCAATGCCCTCACTGATGACAAAGAGGAAGGAGAAATAATTGACTTTGATTGTGCTGCTGTTATTCCAGAAACAGATAGGCACCCTCCTGAGAATATACTCCCTGATCTGGGATTCAAAAATCCAGATCCTCAATTTCATTTACGTTGTCCAGAAGATTATCAAACTAGTGGACACACCCAGGACAACACAGAAGATGTTTTAGCCAAGTGGGTGGCAGTTCCTGAAAAAACAAACTTGTTGACAGATCCTGATGACATGGTTAATATGGACTACGTTTGTACAGAGGCAACTAGGTCTCCAAAACCCAAAGGCCTGGTAATGGCCACAAAAGGGAAATCAAAGATTGAAAAGAAAAAACAACGAAGGTTAACACGGCGCCTGAATAGGTCCATATCTCACCAATCTGGACCACACTGTGGAGCCAAGGAGAATCTGGTCCTAGGGTCTCATCAGAAGCTAAAGAAACATTCCAGTCATTTGCAGGTTGCAGCGGGCTATGAAATAAAGTCAAAGGATGCAATAGACTGGAAGTAAAAAAAAAAAAAAAAAAAAAAAAAAAAATATATGTTTGGGGGAACTGACCGATTTATTTTTTTTATTACACGTGTGGACTATGTCACGGACTTAACTATGCAAATAAGCATTTTGTCAATATTACAATGTTATATTGGTTCTCTGTGTTGAAAATGTAGCTAAACTACAAATTAATATACAGGGTTGATGGCCCTTAAGATTACAAGGCTGTAGTATAAGAGAAAAAATATTGGTAGCTTACAATATGGGGAAAAAAAAAAAAAAATGCCCTTTTCGGTTGGTAAATTTATAATGAAGTTCATATTCGTGTCATGTAAATACTTAATGTTGTACTGAGCAGTTAGCTCAAGCATTTCAGGTAGGACGCTCACCCCAGTGAGGTCCATGGCCGCTCACCCCAGTAGGTGTGAGCTGGGGAGGGGGATATGTGACATAGTCCAAAGATGTTAGGCAGCTTTCTGCCCCATTTTAGAGCAGAAAGTGCAGGAATAGCTAAAAATGATCCGTTCCACAGCTTCCCATTAACTCAGGCAGCTGGATGGAAAATCCAGACCACAGATTACAATGGCTCTAGTTCTCCCTCACCTGCTCTTCTAATCACATGCACAGGTATTTAGAGCAGAGAGGTTTTGCATTTGACTCTCTCTCCTTGGAGCCTGGGGGCTGGGGGTGTCGCTACTCTCCTGCATCCAGTATCGAGGTTGACGGCCTCTCCACGTATGACAGTACCAGAGGATTTGCCTGGACACCACGAACAGATAAGACAAAACAAATGATTACTGCTGTTGCTAAAAGACTGTACTGTATCTTGTGACCCTAAATGAGAGAGCATTGTTTTAAGCTGGGGAACCAGTTTAGTTGGCCAGCAGCTGTTAGAGAGACTGATTCTGATGTGTAGTTAGATCCCTGAAAGGGATAGGATTTGCTTATATGATTTTGGTTTTATTTCTTGAAGTAACAGTGTGGGAAATATTGTAACACTGTGTGAACTGCTGAATGAAAGTATCTGAGTACCTCTAACCTACACATGTTAAAGCTGCAGTACCTTAATTGGATGAAAATAAAGCAGGCAGAAGCCTGAGTTAAGCAGCATAATACTTTGCATGATCCTGTTTGTTGTATAATTAACCCTAGAAGACTGTGTCGGGAAGAACCCAGACAGACGTCAGCACTACAAAAGAGGGGCGTTTGTCACACTGTGTATGTAACTACAGTATGTAACTACAATGTGTAACTGTGTGTGTAACTACAGTATGTAACTGTAACTGTGTGTAACTGTGTGTGTAACTACACTATGTAACTATGTAACTGTGTGTGTGTAACTACAATGTGTAACTGTGTATGTAACTACAGTATGTAACTGTAACTGTGTGTAACTACAATGTGTAACTGTGTATGTAACTATTCTGTGTAACTACAGTGTGTAACTGTAACTGTGTATGTAACTACCGTGTGTAACTGTAACTGTGTATGTAACTACAGTGTGTAACTGTGTAACTGTGTGTGTAACTGTGTGTGTAACTACAATGTGTAACTGTGTATGTAACTACAGTGTGTAACTGTAACTGTGTATGTAACTACAGTGTGTAACTGTAACTGTGTATGTAACTACAGTATGTAACTACAGTGTGTAACTGTAACTGTGTATGTAACTACAGTGTATAACTACAGTGTGTAACTGTGTATGTAACTACAGTATGTAACTGTGTGTAACTACAATGTGTAACTGTGTGTGTAACTACACTATGTAACTGTGTGTGTGTAACTGTGTATGTAACTACAGTATGTAACTACAATGTGTAACTGTGTATGTAACTACAGTATGTAACTACAGTGTGTAACTGTGTATGTAACTACAGTATGTAACTGTTGTGACAAACGCCCCTCTTTTGTAGTGCTGACGTCTGTCTGGGTTCTTCCCGACACAGTCTTCTAGGGTTAATTATACAACAAACAGGATCATGCAAAGTATTATGCTGCTTAACTCAGGCTTCTGCCTGCTTTATTTTCATCCAAGTAAGGTACTGCAGCTTTAACATGTGAAGGTTAGAGGTACTCAGATACTTTCATTCAGCAGTTCACACATTTCAGTGTTACAATATTTCCCACACTGTTATTTCAAGAAATAAAACCAAAATCATATAAGCAAATCCTATCCCTTTCAGGGATCTAACTACACATCAGAATCAGTCTCTCTAACAGCTGCTGGCCAACTAAACTGGTTCCCCAGCTTAAAACAATGCTCTCTCATTTAGGGACACAAGATACAGCACAGTCTTTTAGCAACAGCAGTAATCATTTGTTTTGTCTTATCTGTTCATGGTGTCCAGGCAAATCCTCTGGTACTGTCATACGTGGAGAGGCCGTCAACCTCGATACTGGATGCAGGAGAGTAGCGACACCCCCAGCCCCCAGGCTCCAAGGAGAGAGAGTGAAATGCAAAACCTCTCTGCTCTAAATACCTGTGCATGTGATTAGAAGAGCAGGTGAGGGAGAACTAGAGCCATTGTAATCTGTGGTCTGGATTTTCCATCCAGCTGCCTGAGGTAATGGGAAGCTGTGGAACGGATCATTTGTAACTATTCCTGCACTTTCTGCTCTAAAATGGGGCAGAAAGCTGCCTAACATCTTTGGACTATGTCACATATCCCCCTCCCCAGCTCACACCTACTGGGGTGAGCGGCCATGGACCTCACTGGGGTGAGCGTCCTACCTGAAATACTTGAGCTAACTCCTCAGTACAACATTAAGTATTCACATGACACGAATATGAACTTCATTATATAATTTACCAACTGAAAGGGCCATCAACCCTGTATATTAATTTGTAGTTTAGCTACATTTTCAACACAGAGAACCAATATAACACTGTACCCTTGACAAAATGCTTATTCTAGAGGCCTAATATACCTTAACTACAATAGCTTATTTGCATAGTTAAGTGTCCGTGACATAGTCCACACGTGTAATAAAAAAAATAAATCGGTCAGTTCCCCCAAACATATTTTTTTTTTTTTTTTTTTTTTTTTTTACTTCCAGTCTATTGCATCCTTTGACTTTATTTCATAGCCCGCTGCAACCTGCAAATGACTGGACTGTTTCTTTAGCTTCTGATGAGACCCTTGGACCGGATTCTCCTTGGCTCCACAGTGTGGTCCAGATTGGTGAGATATGGAACTATTCAGGCGCCGTGTTAACCTTCGTTGTTTTTTCTTTTCAATCTTTGATTTCCCTTTTGTGGCCATTACCAGGCCTTTGGGTTTTGGAGACCTTGTTGCCTCTGTACAAACGTAGTCCATATTAACCACGTCATCAGGATCTGTCAACAAGTTTGTTTTTTCAGGAACTGCCACCCACTTGGCTAAAACATCTTCTGTGGTGTCCTGGGTGTGTCCACTAGTTTGATAATCTTCTGGACAACGTAAATGAAATTGAGGATCTGGATTTTTGAATCCCAGATCAGGGAGAATATTCTCAGGAGGGTGCCTATCTGTTTCTGGAATAACAGCAGCACAATCAAAGTCAATTCTTTCTCCTTCCTCTTTGTCATCAGTGAGGGCATTGAGTTTACGTTCCCTGGTCTCCTTTTGTGACCGTGTCTCTTTTAGCCTTGGAATCTCTTTCTCCAACTTCATCTTTATAGCAAATCGTAATATTGCAACAGCATTGAAGATACACGTATAGGAACGTACAGCTTGCTTGGTTAGGAGGTAGGATTGATAGCCCGACTGAACCACTTTAGCCGCTTCTCCCATGTCCGTCATCTGTTTCAGAGCGAGGTTTAACTCTGTTTCATTTTCTCTATTCTTGACCTGCAGCTGCAGGTGCTCCTTCCGGGTCTTGTCCAGCTCCAGCTGCAGCCGGGCCCCCTCATTTATTTGCAAACCCACAGACTTTTTAGTGTCGACCCGCATTCTCCACCATATGTGACAAACGCCCCTCTTTTGTAGTGCTGACGTCTGTCTGGGTTCTTCCCGACACAGTCTTCTAGGGTTAATTATACAACAAACAGGATCATGCAAAGTATTATGCTGCTTAACTCAGGCTTCTGCCTGCTTTATTTTCATCCAAGTAAGGTACTGCAGCTTTAACATGTGTAGGTTAGAGGTACTCAGATACTTTCATTCAGCAGTTCACACATTTCAGTGTTACAATATTTCCCACACTGTTATTTCAAGAAATAAAACCAAAATCATATAAGCAAATCCTATCCCTTTCAGGGATCTAACTACACATCAGAATCAGTCTCTCTAACAGCTGCTGGCCAACTAAACTGGTTCCCCAGCTTAAAACAATGCTCTCTCATTTAGGGACACAAGATACAGCACAGTCTTTTAGCAACAGCAGTAATCATTTGTTTTGTCTTATCTGTTCGTGGTGTCCAGGCAAATCCTCTGGTACTGTCATACGTGGAGAGGCCGTCAACCCCGATACTGGATGCAGGGGAGCAGCGATACCCCCAGCCTCCAGGCTCCAAGGAGAGAGAGTGAAATGCAAAACCTCTCTGCTCTAAATACCTGTGCATGTGATTAGAAGAGCAGGTGAGGGAGAACTAGAGCCATTGTAATCTGTGGTCTGGATTTCCATCCAGCTGCCTGAGGTAATGGGAAGCTGTGGAACGGATCATTTGTAACTATTCCTGCACTTTCTGATCTAAAATGGGGCAGAAAGCTGCCTAACATCTTTGGACTATGTCACACTGTGTAACTATGTGTAACTACACTGTGTAACTGTGTGTGTAACTACACTATGTAACTATGTAACTGTGTGTGTGTAACTACAATGTGTAACGGTGTATGTAACTACAGTGTGTAACTGTAACTGTGTATGTAACTACACTGTGTAACTGTGTGTGTGTAACTACAATGTGTAACTGTGTGTGTAACAACAGTATGTAACTGTAACTGTGTATGTAACAACAGTTTGTAACTACAGTGTGTAACTGTAACTGTATATGTAACTACAGTGTGTAACTGTGTATGTAACTACAGTGAGTAACTGTGTAACTGTGTGTGTAACTGTGTGTAACTACAATGTGTAACTGTGTATGTAACGACAGTGTGTAACTACAGTGTGTAACTGTGTATGAAACTACAGTATGTAACTGTGTGTAACTACAATGTGTAACTGTGTGTGTAACTACACTATGTAACCATGTAACTGTGTGTGTGTAACTACAATGTGTAACTGTGTATGTAACTACAGTGTGTAACTGTGTATGTAACTACAGTATGTAACTGTAACTGTGTGTAACTACAATGTGTAACTGTGTGTGTAACTACACTATGTAACTGTGTAACTACAGTGTGTAACTATAACTGTGTATGTAACTACACTGTGTAACTGTGTGTGTGTAACTACAATGTGTAACTGTGTGTGTAACTACAGTATGTAACTGTAACTGTGTATGTAACTACAGTGTGTAACTGTAACTGTGTATGTAACTACAGTGTGTAACTACAGTGTGTAACTGTAACTGTGTATGTAACTACAGTGTGTAACTGTGTAACTGTGTAACTGTGTGTAACTGTGTGTGTAACTACACTATGTAACGGTGTAACTACAGTGTGTAACTGTGGGTGTAACTACAGTGTGTAACTGTGTATGTAACTACAGTGTGTAACTGTGTAACTGTAACTGTGTATGTAACTACAGTGTGTAACTGTGTGTACACTGGCGACACACTTTATTCGAGCTGGGCTAGTCCCACGAATTCGGGTATACCCGGGTGTATTGAGGTTTGTGACTGTTTTCTGCCCGAGTGCATTGCGTTATTTTCCAGGCAGGATTGAAGCATTTTATTCCCGCT
>NC_134486.1:419644935-419709935 GCF_040206685.1 Ascaphus truei
TTGAGGTTTGTGACTGTTTTCTGCCCGAGTGCATTGCGTTATTTTCCAGGCAGGGATTGAAGCATTTTATTCCCGCTGGCTGCAATACTGCACAGTATATATATACTAGCTGAGAGACCCGGCGTTGTCCGGGATGTAAATGCGTAATAGGTAGTATTATTTATAAATGGTGGAACAATAGGTGAGTATTTGTTGTAAAGGTTGGATAATAATGTTGAAAAGAAAGATGGAAGAAAATGTAATACGATGTTGTATAAAAATGGTTTATTGTAAACACACCACAGTACAATATTTTGGTGACATAAGTGATGTGAAAATGTGAGGCGTGTGTCCTGCTAGGGTGTGAGGCGGCGGGTGTGTGGCGAGTGCGGGTGACAGCTGGTCAGTGATATTGTTGCGTAGGGGCAGGATGCGCCAGGTGTGTGTCGAGTGTGTGGGGTGGGTGAGAGGCGGCGGGTGTGTGTCGAGTGTGTGGGGTGGGTGAGAGGCGGCGGGTGTGTGTCGAGTGGCGGGTGTCTGTTGAGTGCGTGCGGCGGCTGTGTGGCGCGGGGATGTGAGCGGTGGGCGGGTGAAAGGCAGAGGCGGGAGGGCGGACGAAAGGCGTTGAAGGAGGGGAGGTGAGGTCGGAGGGGTGGTGGGGGGTGGTGAAGGGGGGCGGAGGGGGGGGCGGAGGGGAGGTCGGAGGGGAGGTCGGAGGGGAGGTGAGGATGGGTGGTGAGGGAGGGGTGGTTGGGGATGGTGAGGGGAGGTGAAGGGGGGGCGGAGGGGAGGTGAAGGGGGGGCGGAGGGGAGGTGAAGGGGGGGTGACGGGAGGTGGAGGGGGTTGCCGGGAGGTGAAGGGAGGGGGGGGGGGTGACAGGAGGTGAAGGGAGGGGGGGGGGGTGACAGGAGGTGAAGGGAGGGGGGGGGTGACAGGAGGTGAAGGGAGGGGGGGGTGACAGGAGGTGAAGGGAGGGGGGGGGTGACAGGAGGCGAAGGGGGGGGTGACAGGAGGTGAAGGGAGGAAGGGAAGGGGGAGGTGGAGGAGAGGAAGGGGGAAGAGGGAGGTGGGGGAGGAGGGAGGAGAAGGGGGGAGGAGGGAGGAGAAGGGGGGAGGGGGGGAGGTGGAGGAGAAGGGGGGAGGGGGGGAGGTGGGGGAAAGGGTGAAGGGGGGGAGGTAAGGGTGAAGGGGGGGAGGGGTGAAGGGGGTAAAGGTGGGGGAGGAGAAAAGGTGGGGGAGGAGGGAAAGGGGGGAAAGAGGGGGGAAGAGGGGTGGAGGGGGGGAAAGAGGGGAGATGGGGGATGGGGAAAGGGGGGATGGGGAAAGGGGGAGGTGGAGGAGGGGAAGTGAGGAGGGTAAGGGGGAGGTGAGGAGGGTAAGGGGGGAGGTGAGGAGGGGAAGGGGGGAGGTGGAGGAGGGGAAGGGGGGGGAGGTGGAGGAGGGGAAGGGGGGGGAGGTGGAGGAGGGGGAGGTGGAGGAGGGGAAGGGGGGAGGTGGAAGGGGGGAGGTGGAGGAGGGGAAGGGGGGAGGTGGAGGAGGGGAAGGGGGAGATGGAGGAGGGGAAGGGGGGAGATGGAGGAGGGGAAGGGGGAGATGGAGGAGGGGAAGGGGGAGATGGAGGAGGGGAAGGGGGGAGGAGGTGGGAGGTGGTGGGAAGGGGGGAAGAGGGGGGAGGTGGTGGGAAGGAGGGGGAGGTGGTGGGAAGGGGGGAGGTGGTGGGAAGGGGGGAGGAGGGGGGTGGTGGGAAGGGGGGAGGAGGGGGGTGGTGGGAAGGGGGGAGAAGGGGGGAGGAGGGGGGTGGTGGGGAGGGGGGAGGTGAGAAGGGGGGGGAGGTGGTGGGAAGGTGGGAAGGGGGGGGAGGTGGTGGAAAGGGGGGGGGGAGGTGGTGGGAAGAGGGGGGAGGTGGTGGGAAGGGGGGGAGGGGGGGAGGTGGTGGGAAGGGGGGGAGGGGGGGAGGTGGTGGGAGGTTGTAAGGGGGAGTGAAGGGAAGGTGAAGGTGGGGTGGAGGGGAGGTGAAGGGAGGGGAGGTGAAGGGGGGGGATGTGAAGGGGGGGGTGGAGGGGAGGTGAAGGGGGGGGGGTGGAGGGGAGGTGAAGGGGGGGGGGGGGTGGAGGGGAGGTGAAGGGGGGGGGGTGGAGGGGAGGTGAAGGGGGGGGGTGGAGGGGAGGTGAAGGGGGGGGGTGGAGGGGAGGTGAAGGGGGGGGTGGAGGGGAGGTGAAGGGGGGGGGTGGAGGGGAGGTGAAGGGGGGGGGGTGGAGGGGAGGTGAAGGGGGGGGGTGGAGGGGAGGTGAAGGGGGGGGGGTGGAGGGGTGGTGAAGGGGGGGGTGGAGGGGAGGTGAAGGGGGGGGTGGAGGGGAGGTGAAGGGGGGGGGGTGGAGGGGAGGTGAAGGGGGGGTGGAGGGGAGGTGAAGGGGGGGTGGAGGGGAGGTGAAGGGGGGGTGGAGGGGAGGTGAAGGGGGGGTGGAGGGGAGGGGATGTGGAAGGGAGGGGAAGTGTAGTGAGGGGTGGGTGAGGGGAGGTGGAGGGGGTGGGTGAGGGGAGGTGGAGGGGATGTGGAAGGGAGGGGAAGTGTAGTGAGGGGTGGGTGAGGGGAGGGGAAGGCCGCTCACTCACCCGTCCGGCAGCTCCCACGTGGATCTGAGGCGGGAGGCAGCATGTTGTGGCCGCTCCCCCGCTGACTGTAGCGGCGCCGGGGGGGGGTGGGTGGAGGGGAAGTGAGTGAGGGGAGGTGATCACTCCGCTCCCCCGCTGAGTGTAGCGGCGCCGGGGGGGGGGGGGGTGGAGGGGAAGTGAGTGAGGGGAAGTGAGTGAGGGGAGGTGATCACTCCGCTCCCCCGCTGAGTGTAGCGGCGCTGGGGGGGGTGGAGGGGAAGTGAGTGAGGGGAGGTGATCACTCCGCTCCCCCGCTGACTGTAGCGGCGTCGGGGGGGGTGGAGGGGAAGTGAGTGAGGGGAGGTGATCACTCCGCTCCCCCGCTGAGTGTAGCGGCACCGGGGGGGGTGGAGGGGAAGTGAGTGAGGGGAGGTGATCACTCCGCTCCCCCGCTGAGTGTAGCGGCGCCGGGGGGGGGGGGTGGAGGGGAAGTGAGTGAGGGGAGGTGATCACTCCGCTCCCCCGCTGACTGTAGCGGCGCCGGGGGGGGGGGTGGAGGGGAAGTGAGTGAGGGGAGGTGATCACTCCGCTCCCCCGCTGACTGTAGCGGCGCCGGGGGGGTGGAGGGGAAGTGAGTGGGGGGAGGTGAAGGGGGGTGAGGGGACGTGAAGACCGCTCAGTCACCCGTCCGGCCGCTCACTCACCCGTCCGGCAGCTCCCACGTGGAGGGGGGGGGGGGGTGAAAGCGCGGGAAACAGGGAGAGACGGAGGAAGAGGCGGAGCCTCCGGGACCGGTGGGGAAGAGAGCGGGAGATGTGCTGCTAACACTGTGAGCCCCGCTAATGTATGTAACAGTGTGTGTGTGTGTGTGTGTGTGTGTGTGTGTGTGTGTGTGTATTTTTTTTTTTTGGACCTTTGGCCCGTCACTCCGCCTCAGGCCAATGAGAGGTGTGGGGGGCGGGCCAAGGGGGTGGTGTGAGTGTGTGAGCCCAATGAGAGGTGTGCGGGGGCGGGCGGCCCAAGGGACCAATGAGATTGCCGCTAGGGACACCGGACATCCAGGCAGGCAAACATACAGTGCTTTCACTAATATAGTATAAGATATATATATATATATATATATATATATATATATATATATATATATATACTGCATTACAATTCATGAATTTATGCCATCTGGTAGACACGCGAAGCATTGAAGCCTATTAAATCCTACTCATTATCATTTAACAGATCAGCCGCCCGTCAGCCAGGCATGAACCCAGGCTGGGAAGGCAAACGCAACGGGGCTTGTCAGAGGTGAGGAGCGGCGCATTCCAGGTATCTGCAGGTACATACCGGGTATTTGCTCGAATAAAGTGTGTCGGTGCAGTAGCTACAATGTGAAACTGTGTGTGTAACTGTGTAACTACAGTGTGTAACTACAGCATATAACTGTAACTACAGAGTGTGTAACCATTATGTATCTATATGGTTACCCAAATACAGATTGTAAACTCATCTGGGCTAGGGATGTGTCTGTAACATTTCCTATGTGATGTTCACTGTAAATGGCATTCAAGTGATTCGGAATCCATGTTTGTTAGAATCCATTTTGTTTCCCCAGACACTATTCAGACTGAACTTGGGAAGACTGTTTCATGGTAACAAGCCATGCATAGGTTACATTAATAGCTAGGATTTACTATATGAATCTGTTTTAGAGTAGATACGTCAGAATGTAAAGAACGAACGAACCAACAAAACCATCGAGTGATGAAGAATGCTCTGTTCTGCATCCACAGTATGTTATAGTTCAGCCGGCATCCACAGTATGTTATAGTTCAGCCGGCATCCACACTATGTTATAGTTCAGCCGGCATCCACAGTATGTTATAGTTCAGCCGGCATCCACAGTATGTTATAGTTCAGCCGGCATCCACAGTATGTTATAGTTCAGCCGGCATCCACAGCATGTTATAGTTCAGCCGGCATCCACAGCATGTTATAGTTCAGCCGGCATCCACAGCATGTTATAGTTCAGCCGGCATCCACAGTATGTTATAGATCAGCCGGCATCCATAGTATGTTATAGTTCAGCCGGCATCCACCGTATGTTATAGTTCAGCCGGCATCCACAGTATGTTATAGATCAGCCGGCATCCATAGTATGTTATAGTTCAGCCGGCATCCACCGTATGTTATAGATCAGCCGGCATCCACAGCATGTTATAGTTCAGCCGGCATCCATAGTATGTTATAGTTCAGCCGGCATCCATAGTATGTTATAGTTCAGCCGGCATCCACAGCATGTTATAGTTCAGCCGGCATCCACAGTATGTTATAGTTCAGCCGGCATCTACAGTATGTTATAGTTCAGCCGGCATCCACAGCATGTTATAGTTCAGCCGGCATCCATAGTATGTTATAGTTCAGCCGGCATCCACAGTATGTTATAGTTCAGCCGGCATCCACAGTATGTTATAGTTCAGCCGGCATCCAGAGCAATGTTATAGTTCAGCCGGCATCCACAGTATGTTATAGTTCAGCCGGCATCCACAGCATGTTATAGTTCAGCTGGCATCCATAGTATGTTATAGTTCAGCCGGCATCCACAGTATGTTATAGTTCAGCCGGCATCCACAGCATGTTATAGTTCAGCCGGCATCCACAGCATGTTATAGTTCAGCCGGCATCCACAGCATGTTATAGTTCAGCTGGCATCCATAGTATGTTATAGTTCAGCCGGCATCCACAGTATGTTATAGTTCAGCCGGCATCTATAGTATGTTATAGTTCAGCCGGCATCTACAGTATGTTATAGTTCAGCCGGCATCCACAGTATGTTATAGTTCAGCCGGCATCCACAGTATGTTATAGTTCAGCCGGCATCTACAATATGTTATAGTTCAGCCGGCATCCACAGCATGTTATAGTTCAGCCGGCATCCACAGTATGTTATAGTTCAGCCGGCATCCACAGTATGTTATAGTTCAGCCGGCATCCACAGTATGTTATAGTTCAGCCGGCATCCAGAGCAATGTTATAGTTCAGCCGGCATCCACAGTATGTTATAGTTCAGCCGGCATCCACAGTATGTTATAGTTCAGCCGGCATCCAGAGCATGTTATAGTTCAGCCGGCATCCACAGCATGTTATAGTTCAGCCGGCATCCACAGTATGTTATAGTTCAGCCGGCATCCAGAGCAATGTTATAGTTCAGCCGGAATCCACAGTATGTTATAGTTCAGCTGGCATCCACAGCATGTTATAGTTCAGCCGGCATCCATAGTATGTTATAGTTCAGCCGGCATCCACAGTATGTTATAGTTCAGCCGGCATCCACAGCATGTTATAGTTCAGCCGGCATCCACAGCATGTTATAGTTCAGCCGGCATCCACAGCATGTTATAGTTCAGCCGGCATCCACAGCATGTTATAGTTCAGCCGGCATCCACAGTATGTTATAGTTCAGCCGGCATCCATAGTATGTTATAGTTCAGCCGGCATCCACAGTATGTTATAGTTCAGCCGGCATCTATAGTATGTTATAGTTCAGCCGGCATCTACAGTATGTTATAGTTCAGCCGGCATCCACAGTATGTTATAGTTCAGCCGGCATCCACAGTATGTTATAGTTCAGCCGGCATCTACAATATGTTATAGTTCAGCCGGCATCCACAGCATGTTATAGTTCAGCCGGCATCCACAGCATGTTATAGTTCAGCCGGCATCCACAGCATGTTATAGTTCAGCCGGCATCCACAGCATGTTATAGTTCAGCCGGCATCCACAGCATGTTATAGTTCAGCCGGCATCCACAGCATGTTATAGTTCAGCCGGCATCCACAGTATGTTGTAGTTCAGCCGGCATCCACAGCATGTTATAGTTCAGCCGGCATCCAGAGCAATGTTATAGTTCAGCCGGCATCCACAGTAGGTTATAGTTCAGCCGGCATCCACAGTATGTTATAGTTCAGCCGGCATCCACAGTATGTTATAGTTCAGCCGGCATCCAGAGCAATGTTATAGTTCAGCCGGCATCCACAGTATGTTATAGTTCAGCCGGCATCCACAGTATGTTATAGTTCAGCCGGCATCCAGAGCATGTTATAGTTCAGCCGGCATCCACAGCATGTTATAGTTCAGCCGGCATCCACAGTATGTTATAGTTCAGCCGGCATCCAGAGCAATGTTATAGTTCAGCCGGAATCCACAGTATGTTATAGTTCAGCCGGCATCCACAGCATGTTATAGTTCAGCTGGCATCCATAGTATGTTATAGTTCAGCCGGCATCCACAGTATGTTATAGTTCAGCCGGCATCCACAGCATGTTATAGTTCAGCCGGCATCCACAGCATGTTATAGTTCAGCCGGCATCCACAGCATGTTATAGTTCAGCTGGCATCCATAGTATGTTATAGTTCAGCCGGCATCCACAGTATGTTATAGTTCAGCCGGCATCTATAGTATGTTATAGTTCAGCCGGCATCTACAGTATGTTATAGTTCAGCCGGCATCCACAGTATGTTATAGTTCAGCCGGCATCCACAGTATGTTATAGTTCAGCCGGCATCTACAATATGTTATAGTTCAGCCGGCATCCACAGCATGTTATAGTTCAGCCGGCATCCACAGCATGTTATAGTTCAGCCGGCATCCACAGCATGTTATAGTTCAGCCGGCATCCACAGCATGTTATAGTTCAGCCGGCATCCACAGCATGTTATAGTTCAGCCGGCATCCACAGTATGTTGTAGTTCAGCCGGCATCCACAGCATGTTATAGTTCAGCCGGCATCCGCAGCATGTTATAGTTCAGCCGGCATCCACAGTATGTTATAGTTCAGCCGGCATCCACAGCATGTTATAGTTCAGCCGGCATCCACAGCATGTTATAGTTCAGCCGGCATCCACAGTATGTTATAGTTCAGCCGGCATCCACAGTATGTTATAGTTCAGCCGGCATCCACAGCATGTTATAGTTCAGCCGGCATCCACAGCATGTTATAGTTCAGCCGGCATCCACAGTATGTTATAGTTCAGCCGGCATCCACAGTATGTTATAGTTCAGCCGGCATCCACAGCATGTTATAGTTCAGCCGGCATCTACAGTATGTTATAGTTCAGCCGGCATCCACAGTATGTTATAGTTCAGCCGGCATCCACAGCATGTTATAGTTCAGCCGGCATCCACAGCATGTTATAGTTCAGCCGGCATCCATAGTATGTTATAGTTCAGCCGGCATCTACAGTATGTTATAGTTCAGCCGGCATCCACAGTATGTTATAGTTCAGCCGGCATCCATAGTATGTTATAGTTCAGCCGGCATCTACAGTATGTTATAGTTCAGCCGGCATCCACAGTATGTTATAGTTCAGCCGGCATCCATAGTATGTTATAGTTCAGCCGGCATCCATAGTATGTTATAGTTCAGCCGGCATCTACAGTATGTTATAGTTCAGCCGGCATCCACAGTATGTTATAGTTCAGCCGGCATCCATAGTATGTTATAGTTCAGCCGGCATCTACAGTATGTTATAGTTCAGCCGGCATCCACAGCATGTTATAGTTCAGCCGGCATCCACAGCATGTTATAGATCAGCCGGCATCTACAGTATGTTATAGATCAGCCGGCATCTACAGTATGTTATAGTTCAGCCGGCATCCACAGTATGTTATAGTTCAGCCGGCATCCACAGCATGTTATAGTTCAGCCGGCATCTACAGTATGTTATAGTTCAGCCGGCATCTACAGCATGTTATAGTTCAGCCGGCATCCATAGTATGTTATAGTTCAGCCGGCATCCACAGTATGTTATAGTTCAGCCGGCATCTACAGTATGTTATAGTTCAGCCGGCATCCACAGCATGTTATAGTTCAGCCGGCATCCATAGTATGTTATAGTTCAGCCGGCATCCACAGCATGTTATAGTTCAGCCGGCATCTACAGTATGTTATAGTTCAGCCGGCATCCACAGCATGTTATAGTTCAGCCGGCATCCACAGCATGTTATAGTTCAGCCGGCATCCACAGCATGTTATAGTTCAGCCGGCATCCACAGTATGTTATAGTTCATCCGGCATCCACAGCATGTTATAGTTCAGCCGGCATCCACAGCATGTTATAGTTCAGCCGGCATCCACAGCATGTTATAGTTCAGCCAGCATCCACAGCATGTTATAGTTCAGCCGGCATCCACAGCATGTTATAGTTCAGCCGGCATCCACAGCATGTTATAGTTCAGCCGGCATCCATAGTATGTTATAGTTCAGCCGGCATCTACAGTATGTTATAGTTCAGCCGGCATCCACAGTATGTTATAGTTCAGCCGGCATCCACAGCATGTTATAGTTCAGCCGGCATCCATAGTATGTTATAGTTCAGCCGGCATCTACAGTATGTTATAGTTCAGCCGGCATCCACAGTATGTTATAGTTCAGCCGGCATCCATAGTATGTTATAGTTCAGCCGGCATCCACAGCATGTTATAGTTCAGCCGGCATCCACAGTATGTTATAGTTCAGCCGGCATCCACAGTATGTTATAGTTCAGCCGGCATCCACAGTATGTTATAGTTCAGCCGGCATCCACAGTATGTTATAGTTCAGCCGGCATCCACAGTATGTTATAGTTCAGCCGGCATCTACAGTATGTTATAGTTCAGCCGGTATCCACAGTATGTTATAGTTCAGCCGGCATCTACAGTATGTTATAGTTCAGCCGGCATCTACAGCATGTTATAGTTCAGCCGGCATCCACAGTATGTTATAGTTCAGCCGGCATCCATAGTATGTTATAGTTCAGCCGGCATCTACAGTATGTTATAGTTCAGCCGGCATCCACAGTATGTTATAGTTCAGCCGGCATCCACAGCATGTTATAGTTCAGCCGGCATCCACAGCATGTTATAGTTCAGCCGGCATCCACAGTATGTTATAGTTCAGCCGGCATCCACAGCATGTTATAGTTCAGCCGGCATCCATAGTATGTTATAGTTCAGCCGGCATCCATAGTATGTTATAGTTCAGCCGGCATCTACAGTATGTTATAGTTCAGCCGGCATCCACAGTATGTTATAGTTCAGCCGGCATCTACAGTATGTTACAGTTCAGCCGGCATCCACAGCATGTTATAGTTCAGCCGGCATCTACAGTATGTTATAGTTCAGCCGGCATCCACAGTATGTTATAGTTCAGCCGGTATCCACAGTATGTTATAGTTCAGCTGGCATCTACAGTATGTTATAGTTCAGCCGGCATCCACAGTATGTTATAGTTCAGCCGGCATCCATAGTATGTTATAGTTCAGCCGGCATCCACAGTATGTTATAGTTCAGCCGGCATCCACAGCATGTTATAGTTCAGCCGGCATCTACAGTATGTTATAGTTCAGCCGGCATCCACAGCATGTTATAGTTCAGCCGGCATCCACAGCATGTTATAGTTCAGCCGGCATCCACAGTATGTTATAGTTCAGCCGGCATCCACAGTATGTTATAGTTCAGCCGGCATCCACAGTATGTTATAGTTCAGCCGGCATCCACAGTATGTTATAGTTCAGCCGGCATCCACAGTATGTTATAGTTCAGCCGGCATCCACAGTATGTTATAGTTCAGCCGGCATCCACAGTATGTTATAGTTCAGCCGGCATCTACAGTATGTTATAGTTCAGCCGGTATCCACAGTATGTTATAGTTCAGCCGGCATCTACAGTATGTTATAGTTCAGCCGGCATCTACAGCATGTTATAGTTCAGCCGGCATCCACAGTATGTTATAGTTCAGCCGGCATCCATAGTATGTTATAGTTCAGCCGGCATCTACAGTATGTTATAGTTCAGCCGGCATCCACAGTATGTTACAGTTCAGCCGGCATCCACAGCATGTTATAGTTCAGCCGGCATCCACAGCATGTTATAGTTCAGCCGGCATCTACAGTATGTTATAGTTCAGCCGGCATCCACAGCATGTTATAGTTCAGCCGGCATCCATAGTATGTTATAGTTCAGCCGGCATCCATAGTATGTTATAGTTCAGCCGGCATCTACAGTATGTTATAGTTCAGCCGGCATCCACAGTATGTTATAGTTCAGCCGGCATCTACAGTATGTTACAGTTCAGCCGGCATCCACAGTATGTTATAGTTCAGCCGGCATCCACAGCATGTTATAGTTCAGCCGGCATCTACAGTATGTTATAGTTCAGCCGGCATCCACAGTATGTTATAGTTCAGCCGGTATCCACAGTATGTTATAGTTCAGCCGGCATCTACAGTATGTTATAGTTCAGCCGGCATCCACAGTATGTTATAGTTCAGCCGGCATCCATAGTATGTTCTAGTTCAGCCGGCATCCACAGCATGTTATAGTTCAGCCGGCATCCACAGTATGTTATAGTTCAGCCGGTATCCACAGTATGTTATAGTTCAGCCGGCATCTACAGTATGTTATAGTTCAGCCGGCATCCACAGTATGTTATAGTTCAGCCGGCATCCATAGTATGTTCTAGTTCAGCCGGCATCCACAGTATGTTATAGTTCAGCCGGCATCCACAGTATGTTATAGTTCAGCCGGCATCTACAGTATGTTATAGTTCAGCCGGCATCCACAGTATGTTATAGTTCAGCCGGCATCTACAGTATGTTATAGTTCAGCCGGCATCCACAGTATGTTATAGTTCAGCCGGCATCCACAGTATGTTATAGTTCAGCCGGCATCTACAGTATGTTATAGTTCAGCCGGCATCCACAGTATGTTATAGTTCAGCCGGTATCCACAGTATGTTATAGTTCAGCCGGCATCTACAGTATGTTATAGTTCAGCCGGCATCCACAGTATGTTATAGTTCAGCCGGCATCCATAGTATGTTCTAGTTCAGCCGGCATCCACAGCATGTTATAGTTCAGCCGGCATCCACAGTATGTTATAGTTCAGCCGGCATCCACAGCATGTTATAGTTCAGCCGGCATCCATAGTATGTTATAGTTCAGCCGGCATCCACAGCATGTTATAGTTCAGCCGGCATCCACAGCATGTTATAGTTCAGCCGGCATCCACAGTATGTTATAGTTCAGCCGGCATCCACAGCATGTTATAGTTCAGCCGGCATCCATAGTATGTTATAGTTCAGCCGGCATCCATAGTATGTTATAGTTCAGCCGGCATCCACAGCATGTTATAGTTCAGCCGGCATCCATAGTATGTTATAGTTCAGCCGGCATCCATAGTATGTTATATTTCAGCCGGCATCCATAGTATGTTATAGTTCAGCCGGCATCCACAGCATGTTATAGTTCAGCCGGCATCCACAGCATGTTATAGTTCAGCAGGCATCCATAGTATGTTATAGTTCAGCCGACATCCATAGTATGTTATAGTTCAGCCGGCATCCACAGCATGTTATAGTTCAGCCGGCATCCACAGCATGTTATAGTTCAGCCGGCATCCACAGCATGTTATAGTTCAGCCGGCATCCACAGCATGTTATAGTTCAGCCGGCATCCACAGCATGTTATAGTTCAGCCGGCATCCACAGCATGTTATAGTTCAGCCGGCATCCACAGCATGTTATAGTTCAGCCGGCATCCACAGCATGTTATAGTTCAGCCGGCATCCACAGTATGTTATAGTTCAGCCGGCATCCACAGTATGTTATAGTTCAGCCGGCATCCACAGTATGTTATAGTTCAGCCGGCATCTACAGTATGTTATAGTTCAGCCGGCATCCACAGTATGTTATAGTTCAGCCGGCATCTACAGTATGTTATAGTTCAGCCGGCATCCACAGCATGTTATAGTTCAGCCGGCATCCACAGCATGTTATAGTTCAGCCGGCATCCACAGCATGTTATAGTTCAGCCGGCATCCACAGCATGTTATAGTTCAGCCGGCATCCACAGCATGTTATAGTTCAGCCGGCATCCATAGTATGTTATAGTTCAGCCGGCATCCATAGTATGTTATAGTTCAGCCGGCATCCATAGTATGTTATAGTTCAGCCGGCATCCATAGTATGTTATAGTTCAGCCGGCATCCATAGTATGTTATAGTTCAGCCGGCATCTACAGTATGTTATAGTTCAGCCGGCATCCACAGCATGTTATAGTTCAGCCGGCATCCACAGTATGTTATAGTTCAGCCGGCATCCACAGCATGTTATAGTTCAGCCGGCATCCACAGCATGTTATAGTTCAGCCGACATCCACAGCATGTTATAGTTCAGCCGGCATCCACAGCATGTTATAGTTCAGCCGGCATCCACAGCATGTTATAGTTCAGCCGGCATGCATAGTATGTTATAGTTCAGCCGGCATCCATAGTATGTTATAGTTCAGCCGGCATCCATAGTATGTTATAGTTCAGCCGGCATCCATAGTATGTTATAGTTCAGCCGGCATCCATAGTATGTTATAGTTCAGCCGGCATCTACAGTATGTTATAGTTCAGCCGGCATCCACAGTATGTTATAGTTCAGCCGGCATCCATAGTATGTTATAGTTCAGCCGGAATCCACAGCATGTTATAGTTCAGCCGGCATCCACAGTATGTTATAGTTCAGCCGGCATCCACAGTATGTTATAGTTCAGCCGGCATCCATAGTATGTTATAGATCAGCCGGCATCCATAGTATGTTATAGATCAGCCGGCATCCATAGTATGTTATAGTTCAGCCGGCATCCACAGTATGTTATAGTTCAGCCGGCATCCACAGCATGTTATAGTTCAGCCGGCATCCATAGTATGTTATAGTTCAGCCGGCATCCATAGTATGTTATAGTTCAGCCGGCATCCATAGTATGTTATAGTTCAGCCGGCATCCACAGTATGTTATAGTTCAGCCGGCATCCACAGTATGTTATAGTTCAGCCGGCATCCACAGTATGTTATAGTTCAGCCGGCATCCACAGTATGTTATAGTTCAGCCGGCATCCACAGCATGTTATAGTTCAGCCGGCATCCACAGCATGTTATAGTTCAGCCGGCATCCACAGTATGTTTTAGTTCAGCCGGCATCCACAGCATGTTATAGTTCAGCCGGCATCCACAGCATGTTATAGTTCAGCCGGCATCCACAGTATGTTATAGTTCAGCCGGCATCCACAGTATGTTATAGTTCAGCCGGCATCCACAGTATGTTATAGTTCAGCCGGCATCCACAGTATGTTATAGTTCAGCCGGCATCCACAGTATGTTATAGTTCAGCCGGCATCCACAGTATGTTATAGTTCAGCCGGCATCCACAGTATGTTATAGTTCAGCTGGCATCCATAGTATGTTATAGATCAGCCGGCATCCATAGTATGTTATAGATCAGCCGGCATCCATAGTATGTTATAGTTCAGCCGGCATCCACAGTATGTTATAGTTCAGCCGGCATCCACAGTATGTTATAGTTCTGCTGGCATCCATAGTATGTTATAGATCAGCCGGCATCCACAGCATGTTATAGTTCAGCCGGCATCCACAGTATGTTATAGTTCAGCCGGGATCTACAGTATGTTATAGTTCAGCCGGCATCCACAGTATGTTATAGTTCAGCCGGTATCCACAGTATGTTATAGTTCAGCCGGCATCTACAGTATGTTATAGTTCAGCCGGCATCCACAGTATGTTATAGTTCAGCCGGCATCCATAGTATGTTCTTGTTCAGCCGGCATCCACAGCATGTTATAGTTCAGCCGGCATCCACAGTATGTTATAGTTCAGCCGGTATCCACAGTATGTTATAGTTCAGCCGGCATCTACAGTATGTTATAGTTCAGCCGGCATCCACAGTATGTTATAGTTCAGCCGGCATCCATAGTATGTTATAGTTCAGCCGGCATCCATAGTATGTTATAGTTCAGCCGGCATCCACAGTATGTTATAGTTCAGCCGGCATCTACAGTATGTTATAGTTCAGCCGGCATCCACAGTATGTTATAGTTCAGCCGGCATCCACAGTATGTTATAGTTCAGCCGGCATCTACAGTATGTTATAGTTCAGCCGGCATCCACAGTATGTTATAGTTCAGCCGGCATCCATAGTATGTTATAGTTCAGCCGGCATCCACAGTATGTTATAGTTCAGCCGGCATCTACAGTATGTTATAGTTCAGCCGGCATCCACAGTATGTTATAGTTCAGCCGGCATCCACAGCATGTTATAGTTCAGCCGGCATCCACAGCATGTTATAGTTCAGCCGGCATCCACAGTATGTTATAGTTCAGCCGGCATCCACAGTATGTTATAGTTCAGCCGGCATCCACAGTATGTTATAGTTCAGCCGGCATCCACAGTATGTTATAGTTCAGCCGGCATCCACAGTATGTTATAGTTCAGCCGGCATCCACAGTATGTTATAGTTCAGCCGGCATCCACAGCATGTTATAGTTCAGCCGGCATCCACAGTATGTTATAGTTCAGCCGGCATCCACAGCATGTTATAGTTCAGCCGGCATCCACAGTATGTTATAGTTCAGCCGGCATCCACAGCATGCTATAGCTCAGCCGGCATCCACAGCATGTTATAGTTCAGCCGGTATCCACAGTATGTTATAGTTCAGCCGGCATCTACAGTATGTTATAGTTCAGCCGGCATCCACAGTATGTTATAGTTCAGCCGGCATCCATAGTATGTTCTAGTTCAGCCGGCATCCACAGCATGTTATAGTTCAGCCGGCATCCACAGTATGTTATAGTTCAGCCGGTATCCACAGTATGTTATAGTTCAGCCGGCATCTACAGTATGTTATAGTTCAGCCGGCATCCACAGTATGTTATAGTTCAGCCGGCATCCATAGTATGTTCTAGTTCAGCCGGCATCCACAGTATGTTATAGTTCAGCCGGCATCCACAGTATGTTATAGTTCAGCCGGCATCTACAGTATGTTATAGTTCAGCCGGCATCCACAGTATGTTATAGTTCAGCCGGCATCTACAGTATGTTATAGTTCAGCCGGCATCCACAGTATGTTATAGTTCAGCCGGCATCCACAGTATGTTATAGTTCAGCCGGCATCTACAGTATGTTATAGTTCAGCCGGCATCCACAGTATGTTATAGTTCAGCCGGCATCCACAGCATGTTATAGTTCAGCCGGCATCCATAGTATGTTATAGTTCAGCCGGCATCCACAGCATGTTATAGTTCAGCCGGCATCTACAGTATGTTATAGTTCAGCCGGCATCTACAGTATGTTATAGTTCAGCCGGCATCCACAGTATGTTATAGTTCAGCCGGCATCCACAGCATGTTATAGTTCAGCCGGCATCTACAGTATGTTATAGTTCAGCCGGCATCTACAGCATGTTATAGTTCAGCCGGCATCCATAGTATGTTATAGTTCAGCCGGCATCCACAGTATGTTATAGTTCAGCCGGCATCTACAGTATGTTATAGTTCAGCCGGCATCCACAGCATGTTATAGTTCAGCCGGCATCCATAGTATGTTATAGTTCAGCCGGCATCCACAGCATGTTATAGTTCAGCCGGCATCTACAGTATGTTATAGTTCAGCCGGCATCCACAGCATGTTATAGTTCAGCCGGCATCCACAGCATGTTATAGTTCAGCCGGCATCCACAGCATGTTATAGTTCAGCCGGCATCCACAGCATGTTATAGTTCATCCGGCATCCACAGCATGTTATAGTTCAGCCGGCATCCACAGCATGTTATAGTTCAGCCGGCATCCACAGCATGTTATAGTTCAGCCAGCATCCACAGCATGTTATAGTTCAGCCGGCATCCACAGCATGTTATAGTTCAGCCGGCATCCACAGCATGTTATAGTTCAGCCGGCATCCATAGTATGTTATAGTTCAGCCGGCATCTACAGTATGTTATAGTTCAGCCGGCATCCACAGTATGTTATAGTTCAGCCGGCATCCACAGCATGTTATAGTTCAGCCGGCATCCATAGTATGTTATAGTTCAGCCGGCATCTACAGTATGTTATAGTTCAGCCGGCATCCACAGTATGTTATAGTTCAGCCGGCATCCACAGTATGTTATAGTTCAGCCGGCATCCACAGTATGTTATAGTTCAGCCGGCATCCACAGTATGTTATAGTTCAGCCGGCATCTACAGTATGTTATAGTTCAGCCGGTATCCACAGTATGTTATAGTTCAGCCGGCATCTACAGTATGTTATAGTTCAGCCGGCATCTACAGCATGTTATAGTTCAGCCGGCATCCACAGTATGTTATAGTTCAGCCGGCATCCATAGTATGTTATAGTTCAGCCGGCATCTACAGTATGTTATAGTTCAGCCGGCATCCACAGTATGTTATAGTTCAGCCGGCATCCACAGCATGTTATAGTTCAGCCGGCATCCACAGCATGTTATAGTTCAGCCGGCATCTACAGTATGTTATAGTTCAGCCGGCATCCACAGCATGTTATAGTTCAGCCGGCATCCATAGTATGTTATAGTTCAGCCGGCATCCATAGTATGTTATAGTTCAGCCGGCATCTACAGTATGTTATAGTTCAGCCGGCATCCACAGTATGTTATAGTTCAGCCGGCATCTACAGTATGTTACAGTTCAGCCGGCATCCACAGCATGTTATAGTTCAGCCGGCATCTACAGTATGTTATAGTTCAGCCGGCATCCACAGTATGTTATAGTTCAGCCGGTATCCACAGTATGTTATAGTTCAGCCGGCATCTACAGTATGTTATAGTTCAGCCGGCATCCACAGTATGTTATAGTTCAGCCGGCATCCATAGTATGTTATAGTTCAGCCGGCATCCACAGTATGTTATAGTTCAGCCGGCATCCACAGCATGTTATAGTTCAGCCGGCATCTACAGTATGTTATAGTTCAGCCGGCATCCACAGCATGTTATAGTTCAGCCGGCATCCACAGCATGTTATAGTTCAGCCGGCATCCACAGTATGTTATAGTTCAGCCGGCATCCACAGTATGTTATAGTTCAGCCGGCATCCACAGTATGTTATAGTTCAGCCGGCATCCACAGTATGTTATAGTTCAGCCGGCATCCACAGTATGTTATAGTTCAGCCGGCATCCACAGTATGTTATAGTTCAGCCGGCATCCACAGTATGTTATAGTTCAGCCGGCATCTACAGTATGTTATAGTTCAGCCGGTATCCACAGTATGTTATAGTTCAGCCGGCATCTACAGTATGTTATAGTTCAGCCGGCATCTACAGCATGTTATAGTTCAGCCGGCATCCACAGTATGTTATAGTTCAGCCGGCATCCATAGTATGTTATAGTTCAGCCGGCATCTACAGTATGTTATAGTTCAGCCGGCATCCACAGTATGTTATAGTTCAGCCGGCATCCACAGCATGTTATAGTTCAGCCGGCATCCACAGCATGTTATAGTTCAGCCGGCATCTACAGTATGTTATAGTTCAGCCGGCATCCACAGCATGTTATAGTTCAGCCGGCATCCATAGTATGTTATAGTTCAGCCGGCATCCATAGTATGTTATAGTTCAGCCGGCATCTACAGTATGTTATAGTTCAGCCGGCATCCACAGTATGTTATAGTTCAGCCGGCATCTACAGTATGTTACAGTTCAGCCGGCATCCACAGTATGTTATAGTTCAGCCGGCATCCACAGCATGTTATAGTTCAGCCGGCATCTACAGTATGTTATAGTTCAGCCGGCATCCACAGTATGTTATAGTTCAGCCGGTATCCACAGTATGTTATAGTTCAGCCGGCATCTACAGTATGTTATAGTTCAGCCGGCATCCACAGTATGTTATAGTTCAGCCGGCATCCATAGTATGTTATAGTTCAGCCGGCATCCACAGTATGTTATAGTTCAGCCGGCATCCACAGCATGTTATAGTTCAGCCGGCATCCACAGTATGTTATAGTTCAGCCGGCATCCACAGCATGCTATAGCTCAGCCGGCATCCACAGCATGTTATAGTTCAGCCGGCATCTACAGTATGTTATAGTTCAGCCGGCATCCACAGTATGTTATAGTTCAGCCGGTATCCACAGTATGTTATAGTTCAGCCGGCATCTACAGTATGTTATAGTTCAGCCGGCATCCACAGTATGTTATAGTTCAGCCGGCATCCATAGTATGTTCTAGTTCAGCCGGCATCCACAGCATGTTATAGTTCAGCCGGCATCCACAGTATGTTATAGTTCAGCCGGTATCCACAGTATGTTATAGTTCAGCCGGCATCTACAGTATGTTATAGTTCAGCCGGCATCCACAGTATGTTATAGTTCAGCCGGCATCCATAGTATGTTCTAGTTCAGCCGGCATCCACAGTATGTTATAGTTCAGCCGGCATCCACAGTATGTTATAGTTCAGCCGGCATCTACAGTATGTTATAGTTCAGCCGGCATCCACAGTATGTTATAGTTCAGCCGGCATCTACAGTATGTTATAGTTCAGCCGGCATCCACAGTATGTTATAGTTCAGCCGGCATCCACAGTATGTTATAGTTCAGCCGGCATCTACAGTATGTTATAGTTCAGCCGGCATCCACAGTATGTTATAGTTCAGCCGGCATCCACAGCATGTTATAGTTCAGTCGGCATCCATAGTATGTTATAGTTCAGCCGGCATCCACAGCATGTTATAGTTCAGCCGCCATCCACAGCATGTTATAGTTCAGCCGGCATCCACAGTATGTTATAGTTCAGCCGGCATCCACAGCATGTTATAGTTCAGCCGGCATCCATAGTATGTTATAGTTCAGCCGGCATCCATAGTATGTTATAGTTCAGCCGGCATCCACAGCATGTTATAGTTCAGCCGGCATCCATAGTATGTTATAGTTCAGCCGGCATCCATAGTATGTTATATTTCAGCCGGCATCCATAGTATGTTATAGTTCAGCCGGCATCCACAGCATGTTATAGTTCAGCCGGCATCCACAGCATGTTATAGTTCAGCAGGCATCCATAGTATGTTATAGTTCAGCCGACATCCATAGTATGTTATAGTTCAGCCGGCATCCACAGCATGTTATAGTTCAGCAGGCATCCATAGTATGTTATAGTTCAGCCGACATCCATAGTATGTTATAGTTCAGCCGGCATCCACAGCATGTTATAGTTCAGCCGGCATCCACAGTATGTTATAGTTCAGCCGGCATCCACAGCATGTTATAGTTCAGCCGGCATCCACAGCATGTTATAGTTCAGCCGGCATCCACAGCATGTTACAGTTCAGCCGGCATCCACAGCATGTTATAGTTCAGCCGGCATCCACAGCATGTTATAGTTCAGCCGGCATCCACAGCATGTTATAGTTCAGCCGGCATCCACAGTATGTTATAGTTCAGCCGGCATCCACAGTATGTTATAGTTCAGCCGGCATCCACAGTATGTTATAGTTCAGCCGGCATCTACAGTATGTTATAGTTCAGCCGGCATCCACAGTATGTTATAGTTCAGCCGGCATCTACAGTATGTTATAGTTCAGCCTGCATCCACAGTATGTTATAGTTCAGCCGGCATCCACAGTATGTTATAGTTCAGCCGGCATCTACAGTATGTTATAGTTCAGCCGGCATCCACAGCATGTTATAGTTCAGCCGGCATCCACAGCATGTTATAGTTCAGCCGGCATCTACAGTATGTTATAGTTCAGCCGGCATCCACAGTATGTTATAGTTCAGCCGGCATCCACAGTATGTTATAGTTCAGCCGGCATCTACAGTATGTTATAGTTCAGCCGGCATCCACAGCATGTTATAGTTCAGCCGGCATCCACAGCATGTTATAGTTCAGCCGGCATCCATAGTATGTTATAGTTCAGCCGGCATCCACAGCATGTTATAGTTCAGCCGGCATCCACAGCATGTTATAGTTCAGCCGGCATCCACAGTATGTTATAGTTCAGCCGGCATCCACAGCATGTTATAGTTCAGCCGGCATCCATAGTATGTTATAGTTCAGCCGGCATCCATAGTATGTTATAGTTCAGCCGGCATCCACAGCATGTTATAGTTCAGCCGGCATCCATAGTATGTTATAGTTCAGCCGGCATCCATAGTATGTTATATTTCAGCCGGCATCCATAGTATGTTATAGTTCAGCCGGCATCCACAGCATGTTATAGTTCAGCCGGCATCCACAGCATGTTATAGTTCAGCCGGCATCCACAGCATGTTATAGTTCAGCCGGCATCCATAGTATGTTATAGTTCAGCCGACATCCATAGTATGTTATAGTTCAGCCGGCATCCACAGCATGTTATAGTTCAGCCGGCATCCACAGCATGTTATAGTTCAGCCGGCATCCATAGTATGTTATAGTTCAGCCGACATCCATAGTATGTTATAGTTCAGCCGGCATCCACAGCATGTTATAGTTCAGCCGGCATCCACAGTATGTTATAGTTCAGCCGGCATCCACAGCATGTTATAGTTCAGCCGGCATCCACAGCATGTTATAGTTCAGCCGGCATCCACAGCATGTTATAGTTCAGCCGGCATCCACAGTATGTTATAGTTCAGCCGGCATCCACAGTATGTTATAGTTCAGCCGGCATCCACAGCATGTTATAGTTCAGCCGGCATCCATAGTATGTTATAGTTCAGCCGGCATCCACAGCATGTTATAGTTCAGCCGGCATCCACAGCATGTTATAGTTCAGCCGGCATCCACAGTATGTTATAGTTCAGCCGGCATCCACAGCATGTTATAGTTCAGCCGGCATCCATAGTATGTTATAGTTCAGCCGGCATCCATAGTATGTTATAGTTCAGCCGGCATCCACAGCATGTTATAGTTCAGCCGGCATCCATAGTATGTTATAGTTCAGCCGGCATCCATAGTATGTTATAGTTCAGCCGACATCCATAGTATGTTATATTTCAGCCGGCATCCATAGTATGTTATAGTTCAGCCGGCATCCACAGCATGTTATAGTTCAGCCGGCATCCACAGCATGTTATAGTTCAGCAGGCATCCATAGTATGTTATATTTCAGCCGGCATCCATAGTATGTTATAGTTCAGCCGGCATCCACAGCATGTTATAGTTCAGCCGGCATCCACAGCATGTTATAGTTCAGCAGGCATCCATAGTATGTTATAGTTCAGCCGACATCCATAGTATGTTATAGTTCAGCCGGCATCCACAGCATGTTATAGTTCAGCCGACATCCATAGTATGTTATAGTTCAGCCGGCATCCATAGTATGTTATAGTTCAGCCGACATCCATAGTATGTTATAGTTCAGCCGGCATCCACAGCATGTTATAGTTCAGCCGGCATCCACAGTATGTTATAGTTCAGCCGGCATCCACAGCATGTTATAGTTCAGCCGGCACCCACAGCATGTTATAGTTCAGCCGGCATCCACAGCATGTTATAGTTCAGCCGGCATCCACAGTATGTTATAGTTCAGCCGGCATCCACAGTATGTTATAGTTCAGCCGGCATCTACAGTATGTTATAGTTCAGCCGGCATCCACCGTATGTTATAGTTCAGCTGGCATCCATAGTATGTTATAGATCAGCCGGCATCCATAGTATGTTATAGATCAGCCGGCATCCATAGTATGTTATAGTTCAGCCGGCATCCACAGTATGTTATAGTTCAGCCGGCATCCACAGTATGTTATAGTTCTGCTGGTATCCATAGTATGTTATAGATCAGCCGGCATCCACAGCATGTTATACACTGGCGACACACTTTATTCGAGCTGGGCTAGTCCCACGAATTCGGGTATACCCGGGTGTATTGAGGTTTGTGACTGTTTTCTGCCCGAGTGCATTGGGTTATTTTCCAGGCAGGGATTGAAGCATTTTATTCCCGCTGGCTGCAATACTGCACAGTATATATATATATACTGCATTACAATTCATGAATTTATGCCATCTGGTAGACACACGAAGCATTGCAGCCTATTAAATCCTAATCATTATCATTTAACAGATCAGCCGCCCGTCAGCCAGGCATGAACCCAGGCTGGGAAGGCAAACGCAACGGGGCTTGTCAGAGGTGAGGAGCGGCGCATTCCAGGTATCTGCCAGGTACATACTGGGTATTTGCTCGAATAAAGTGTGTCGGTGCAGTAGTTCAGCCGGCATCTACAGTATGTTATAGTTCAGCCGGCATCCACAGTATGTTATAGTTCAGCCGGTATCCACAGTATGTTATAGTTCAGCCGGCATCTACAGTATGTTATAGTTCAGCCGGCATCCACAGTATGTTATAGTTCAGCCGGCATCCATAGTATGTTCTAGTTCAGCCGGCATCCACAGCATGTTATAGTTCAGCCGGCATCCACAGTATGTTATAGTTCAGCCGGTATCCACAGTATGTTATAGTTCAGCCGGCATCTACAGTATGTTATAGTTCAGCCGGCATCCACAGTATGTTATAGTTCAGCCGGCATCCATAGTATGTTATAGTTCAGCCGGCATCCATAGTAAGTTATAGTTCAGCCGGCATCCACAGTATGTTATAGTTCAGCCGGCATCTACAGTATGTTATAGTTCAGCCGGCATCCACAGTATGTTATAGTTCAGCCGGCATCCACAGTATGTTATAGTTCAGCCGGCATCTACAGTATGTTATAGTTCAGCCGGCATCCACAGTATGTTATAGTTCAGCCGGCATCCATAGTATGTTATAGTTCAGCCGGCATCCACAGTATGTTATAGTTCAGCCGGCATCTACAGTATGTTATAGTTCAGCCGGCATCCACAGTATGTTATAGTACAGCTGGCATCCACAGCATGTTATAGTTCAGCCGGCATCCACAGCATGTTATAGTTCAGCCGGCATCCACAGTATGTTATAGTTCAGCCGGCATCCACAGCATGTTATAGTTCAGCCGGCATCCACAGTATGTTATAGTTCAGCCGGCATCCACAGCATGCTATAGCTCAGCCGGCATCCACAGCATGTTATAGTTCAGCCGGCATCTACAGTATGTTATAGTTCAGCCGGCATCCACAGTATGTTATAGTTCAGCCGGTATCCACAGTATGTTATAGTTCAGCCGGCATCTACAGTATGTTATAGTTCAGCCGGCATCCACAGTATGTCATAGTTCAGCCGGCATCCATAGTATGTTCTAGTTCAGCCGGCATCCACAGCATGTTATAGTTCAGCCGGCATCCACAGTATGTTATAGTTCAGCCGGTATCCACAGTATGTTATAGTTCAGCCGGCATCCACAGTATGTTATAGTTCAGCCGGTATCCACAGTATGTTATAGTTCAGCCGGCATCTACAGTATGTTATAGTTCAGCCGGCATCCACAGTATGTTATAGTTCAGCCGGCATCCATAGTATGTTCTAGTTCAGCCGGCATCCACAGTATGTTATAGTTCAGCCGGCATCCACAGTATGTTATAGTTCAGCCGGCATCTACAGTATGTTATAGTTCAGCCGGCATCCACAGTATGTTATAGTTCAGCCGGCATCTACAGTATGTTATAGTTCAGCCGGCATCCACAGTATGTTATAGTTCAGCCGGCATCCACAGTATGTTATAGTTCAGCCGGCATCTACAGTATGTTATAGTTCAGCCGGCATCCACAGTATGTTATAGTTCAGCCGGCATCCACAGCATGTTATAGTTCAGCCGGCATCCATAGTATGTTATAGTTCAGCCGGCATCCACAGCATGTTATAGTTCAGCCGGCATCTACAGTATGTTATAGTTCAGCCGGCATCCACAGTATGTTATAGTTCAGCCGGCATCTACAGTATGTTATAGTTCAGCCGGCATCCACAGCATGTTATAGTTCAGCCGGCATCTACAGTATGTTATAGTTCAGCCGGCATCCATAGTATGTTATAGTTCAGCCGGCATCCACAGTATGTTATAGTTCAGCCGGCATCTACAGTATGTTATAGTTCAGCCGGCATCCACAGTATGTTATAGTTCAGCCGGCATCCACAGCATGTTATAGTTCAGCCGGCATCCATAGTATGTTATAGTTCAGCCGGCATCCACAGCATGTTATAGTTCAGCCGGCATCCACAGCATGTTATAGTTCAGCCGGCATCCATAGTATGTTATAGTTCAGCCGGCATCCACAGTATGTTATAGTTCAGCCGGCATCCATAGTATGTTATAGTTCAGCCGGCATCCACAGCATGTTATAGTTCAGCCGGCATCCATAGTATGTTATAGTTCAGCCGGCATCCACAGCATGTTATAGTTCAGCCGGCATCCATAGTATGTTATAGTTCAGCCGGCATCCACAGCATGTTATAGTTCAGCCGGCATCCACAGTATGTTATAGTTCAGCCGGAATCCATAGTATGTTATAGTTCAGCCGGCATCCATAGTATGTTATATTTCAGCCGGCATCCATAGTATGTTATAGTTCAGCCGGCATCCACAGCATGTTATAGTTCAGCCGGCATCCACAGCATGTTATAGTTCAGCAGGCATCCATAGTATGTTATAGTTCAGCCGACATCCATAGTATGTTATAGTTCAGCCGGCATCCATAGTATGTTATAGTTCAGCCGGCATCCACAGTATGTTATAGTTCAGCCGGCATCCACAGCATGTTATAGTTCAGCCGGCATCCACAGCATGTTATAGTTCAGCCGGCATCCACAGCATGTTATAGTTCAGCCGGCATCCACAGCATGTTATAGTTCAGCCGGCATCCACAGCATGTTATAGTTCAGCCGGCATCCACAGCATGTTATAGTTCAGCCGGCATCCATAGTATGTTATAGTTCAGCCGGCATCCATAGTATGTTATAGTTCAGCCGGCATCCATAGTATGTTATAGTTCAGCCGGCATCCATAGTATGTTATAGTTCAGCCGGCATCCATAGGATGTTATAGTTCAGCCGGCATCTACAGTATGTTATAGTTCAGCCGGCATCCACAGTATGTTATAGTTCAGCCGGCATCCATAGTATGTTATAGTTCAGCCGGAATCCACAGCATGTTATAGTTCAGCCGGCATCCACAGCATGTTATAGTTCAGCCGGCATCTACAGTATGTTATAGTTCAGCCGGCATCCACAGTATGTTATAGTTCAGCCGGCATCCACAGTATGTTATAGTTCAGCCGGCATCCACAGTATGTTATAGTTCAGCCGGCATCCACAGCATGTTATAGTTCAGCCGGCATCCACAGCATGTTATAGTTCAGCCGGCATCCACAGCATGTTATAGTTCAGCCGGCATCCACAGCATGTTATAGTTCAGCCGGCATCCACAGTATGTTATAGATCAGCCGGCATCCATAGTATGTTATAGATCAGCCGGCATCCACAGTATGTTATAGTTCAGCCGGCATCCATAGTATGTTATAGATCAGCCGGTATCCACAGTATGTTATAGTTCAGCCGGCATCCACAGTATGTTATAGTTCAGCCGGCATCCATAGTATGTTATAGTTCAGCCGGCATCCACAGTATGTTATAGTTCAGCCGGCATCTACAGCATGTTATAGTTCAGCCGGCATCCACAGCATGTTATAGTTCAGCCGGCATCCACAGTATGTTATAGTTCAGCCGGCATCCACAGTATGTTATAGTTCAGCCGGCATCCACAGTATGTTATAGTTCAGCCGGCATCCATAGTATGTTATAGTTCAGCCGGCATCTACAGTATGTTATAGTTCAGCCGGCATCCACAGCATGTTATAGTTCAGCCGGCATCCACAGTATGTTATAGTTCAGCCGGCATCCATAGTATGTTATAGTTCAGCCGGCATCTACAGCATGTTATAGTTCAGCCGGAATCCATAGTATGTTATAGATCAGCCGGCATCCATAGTATGTTATAGTTCAGCCGGCATCCACAGCATGTTATAGTTCAGCCGGCATCCACAGTATGTTATAGTTCAGCCGGCATCCATAGTATGTTATAGATCAGCCGGCATCCACAGTATGTTATAGTTCAGCCGGCATCCACAGTATGTTATAGTTCAGCCGGCATCCATAGTATGTTATAGATCAGCCGGCATCTACAGTATGTTATAGTTCAGCCGGCATCCACAGCATGTTATAGTTCCGCCGGCATCCACAGCATGTTATAGTTCAGCCGGCATCCACAGTATGTTATAGTTCAGCCGGCATCCACAGTATGTTATAGTTCAGCCGGCATCCACAGTATGTTATAGTTCAGCCGGCATCCACAGTATGTTATAGTTCAGCCGGCATCCACAGTATGTTATAGTTCAGCCGGCATCCACAGTATGTTATAGTTCAGCCGGCATCCACAGTATGTTATAGTTCAGCCGGTATCCACAGCATGTTATAGTTCAGCCGGCATCCACAGCATGTTATAGTTCAGCCGGCATCCACAGCATGTTATAGTTCAGCCGGCATCCACAGTATGTTATAGTTCAGCCGGCATCCACAGTATGTTATAGTTCAGCCGGCATCTACAGTATGTTATAGTTCAGCCGGCATCCACAGTATGTTATAGTTCAGCCGGCATCCACAGTATGTTATAGTTCAGCCGGCATCTACAGTATGTTATAGTTCAGCCGGCATCCACAGCATGTTATAGTTCAGCCGGCATCCACAGCATGTTATAGTTCAGCCGGCATCCACAGCATGTTATAGTTCAGCCGGCATCTACAGTATGTTATAGTTCAGCCGGCATCCACAGCATGTTATAGTTCAGCCGGCATCCACAGTATGTTATAGTTCAGCCGGCATCCACAGTATGTTATAGTTCAGCCGGCATCCATAGTATGGTATAGTTACAGTAACGCTGTGTGTGCTGTTTGTGTAACATCCTAACGCTGTGTGTGTTGTGTGTGTGTTACATCCTAACCCTGTGTGTGCTGTGTGTGTCACATCCTAACGCTGTGTGTGTTGTGTGTTTGTCACATCCTAGCGCTGTGTGTGTCGTGTGTGTCACATCCTAACGCTGTGTGCTGTGTATGTCACATCCTACAGTAACGCTGTGTGCTGTGTGTCACATCCTAACGCTGTGTGTGTGATGTGTGTGTCCCATCCTAACGCTGTGTGCTGTGTCCCATCATAACGCTGTGTGTCGAGTGTGTGTCACATCCTAACACTGTGTGCTGTGTCCTATCCTAACGCTGTGTGCTGTGTGTGTGTCACATCCTAACGCTGTGTGTTGTGTGTGTCACATGCTAACGCTGTGTGCTGTGTGTGTCACATCCTAACGCTGTGTGTTGTGTGTGTCACATGCTAACGCTGTGTGCTGTGTGTGTGTCACATCCTAACGCTGTGTGTTGTGTGTGTCACATGCTAACGCTGTGTGCTGTGTGTGTGTCACATCCTAACGCTGTGTGCTGTGTGTGTGTCACATCCTAACGCTGTGTGTTGTGTGTGTCACATGCTAACGCTGTGTGCTGTGTGTGTGTCACATCCTAACGCTGTGTGCTGTGTCCCATCATAACGCTGTGTGTCGAGTGTGTGTCAGATCCTAACACTGTGTGCTGTGTCCTATCCTAACGCTGTGTGCTGTGTGTGTGTCACATCCTAACGCTGTGTGCTGTGTGTGTGTCACATCCTAACGCTGTGTGCTGTGTGTGTGTCAAATCCTAACGCTGTGTGTTGTGTGTGTCACATGCTAACGCTGTGTGCTGTGTGTGTGTCACATGCTAACGCTGTGTGCTGTGTGTGTGTCACATCCTAACGCTGTGTGTTGTGTGTGTCACATCCTAACGCTGTGTGCTGGGTGTGTGTCCCATCCTAACGCTTTGTGCTGTGTGTGTGTGTTACATCTTAACGCTGTGTGTCGTGTGTGTGTCGTGTGTGTGTCACATCCTACACTGGCAACACACTTTATTCGAGCTGGGCTAGTCCCACGAATTCGGGTATACCCGGGTGTATTGAGGTTTGTGACTGTTTTCTGCCCGAGTGCATTGGGTTATTTTCCAGGCAGGGATTGAAGCATTTTATTCCCGCTGGCTGCAATACTGCACAGTATATATATATATATATATATATATATATATATATATATATATATATATATATATATATATATATATACTGCATTACAATTCATGAATTTATGCCATCTGGTAGACACGCGAAGCATTGCAGCCTATTAAATCCTAATCATTATCATTTAACAGATCAGCCGCCCGTCAGCCAGGCATGAACCCAGGCTGGGAAGGCAAACGCAACGGGGCTTGTCAGAGGTGAGGAGCGGCGCATTCCAGGTATCTGCCAGGTACATACTGGGTATTTGCTCGAATAAAGTGTGTCGGTGCAGTAATGCTGTGTGTCGTGTGTGTGTCACATCCTAACACTGTGTGCTGTGTGTCCCATCCTAATGCTGTGTGCTGTGTGTGTCACATCCTAACGCTGTGTGTTGTGTGTGTCACATCCTAACGCTGTGTGTGCTGTGTGTGTCACATCCTAACGCTGTGTGCTGTGTATGTCACATCCTACAGTAACGCTGTGTGCTGTGTGTCACATCCTAACGCTGTGTGTGTGTCCCATCCTAACGCTGTGTGCTGTGTCCCATCATAACGCTGTGTGTCGTGTGTGTGTCCCATCATAACGCTGTGTGTCGTGTGTGTGTCACATCCTAACGCTGTGTGCTGTGTGTGTCACATCCTAACGCTGTGTGTGTGCTGTGTGTGTCACATCCTAACGCTGTGTGCTGTGTGTGTCACATCCTAGCGCTGTGTGTGTTGTGTGTTTGTCACATCCTAGCGCTGTGTGTGTCGTGTGTGTCACATCCTAACGCTGTGTGCTGTGTATGTCACATCCTACAGTAACGCTGTGTGCTGTGTGTCACATCTTAACGCTGTGTGTGTCATGTGTGTGTCCCATCATAACGCTGTGTGTCGAGTGTGTGTCACATCCTAACGCTGTGTGCTGTGTATGTCACATCCTAACGCTGTGTGTGTGATGTGTGTGTCCCATCCTAACGCTGTGTGCTGTGTCCCATCCTAACGCTGTGTGTCGAGTGTATGTCACATCCTACAGTAACGCTGTGTGCTGTGTGTCACATCCTAACGCTGTGTGTGTGTCCCATCCTAACGCTGTGTGCTGTGTCCCATCCTAACGCTGTGTGTCGAGTGTATGTCACATCCTACAGTAACGCTGTGTGCTGTGTGTCACATCCTAACGCTGTGTGTGTCATGTGTGTGTCCCATCCTAACGCTGTGTGCTGTGTCCCATCCTAACGCTGTGTGTCGAGTGTATGTCACATCCTACAGTAACGCTGTGTGCTGTGTGTCACATCCTAACGCTGTGTGTGTGTCCCATCCTAACGCTGTGTGTCGAGTGTATGTCACATCCTACAGTAACGCTGTGTGCTGTGTGTCACATCCTAACGCTGTGTGTGTGTCCCATCCTAACGCTGTGTGTGTGTCCCATCCTAACGCTGTGTGCTGTGTCCCATCATAACGCTGTGTGCTGTGTGTGTCACATCCTAACGCTGTGTGTGTGCTGTGTGTGTCACATCCTAACGCTGTGTGCTGTGTGTGTCACATCCTAGCGCTGTGTGTGTTGTGTGTTTGTCACATCCTAGCGCTGTGTGTGACGTGTGTGTCACATCCTAACGCTGTGTGCTGTGTATGTCACATCCTACAGTAACGCTGTGTGCTGTGTGTCACATCCTAACGCTGTGTGCTGTGTCCCATCATAACGCTGTGTGTCGTGTGTGTGTCACATCATAACGCTGTGTGTCGTGTGTGTGTCACATCCTAACACTGTGTGCTGTGTGTGTCACATCTTGACGCTGTGTGCTGTTTGTGTCGTGTGTGTCACATCTTGCCGCTGTGTGCTGTGTGTGTCACATCTTGACGCTGTGTGCTATTTGTGTCGTGTGTGTCACATCTTGCCGCTGTGTGCCCTGTGCCTTCGGCAGGGATCTGTGCACAGACAGTGGGGGATTCCTCGGGCAGACACACACAGCACACAGTGTTAGGATGTGACACACACAGCACACAGACAGTGGGGGATTCCTCGGGCAGACACACACAGTACACAGTGTTAGGATGTGACACACACAGTACACAGACAGTGGGGGATTCCTCGGGCAGACACACACAGCACACAGTGTTAGGATGTGACACACACAGTACACAGACAGTGGGGGATTCCTCGGGCAGACAGCTGACACACTGCTCATGGATTCTGTTACCCCTTTAACACACAGCTGTGCAAGGAGATCAGTAACACAATGGCCTGATTGTGACTCACACAACACACGCACAACACTGTGACAGCTGCAGCGGCTGTAACCACTTCTGTGTGGTGTGTATATATAGATACGTATGTAAAAGGTCTTAGTGCCAAGGATAGTGTGTATACAGCACAGGTCAGAGTATGCACAGAGTGTACTGTATATAACACAGAGAAGGAGGGGGGTCTTATATCGCACGACTCAGCACTGTGTATAGTGCACACGTACAGTATATAGTATAGTGTGTATATAACACAGAGAAGGAGGGGTGGTCTGATATCGCACGGCTCAGAACTGTGTATAGTGCACAAATACTGTATATAGCACAGTGTGTATATAACACATAGGAGGGGGGTCTTATATCGCACGGCTCAGCGCTGTGTATAGTGCAGAAACAGTACAGTATATAGTATAGTGTGTATATAAGACAGCGGGATGTATAGATCTATACTGTATCTCACAGCTGGAGAGGTGCAAAATATTTATCACAATCAGAAAACTGGGAAATGTTAAATATTAATCACCTGAAAAAGTCACAATCACCAAATGTCAGTATTTCCCCCAGGGATCAAACGCTCTCCCCCAGTACACAGGTAATGATCTCCCCCAGTACGCAGGTAATTATTATCTCCCCCAGTACACAGGTAATTATTATCTCCCCCAGTACACAGGTAATTATTATCTCCCCCAGTACGCAGGTAATTATTATCTCCCCCAGTACGCAGGTAATGATCTCCCCCAGTACACAGGTAATTATTATCTCCCCCAGTACACAGGTAATGATCTCCCCCAGTACACAGGAAATTATTATCTCCCCCAGTACACAGGTAAGGATCTCCCCCAGTACGCAGGTAAGGATCTCCCCCAGTACGCAGGTAATGATCTCCCCCAGCACGCAGGTAATGATCTCCCCCAGCACGCAGGTAATGATCTCCCCCAGCACGCAGGTAATGATCTCCCCCAGCACGCAGGTAATGATCTCCCCCAGCACGCAGGTAATGATCTCCCCCAGTACGCAGGTAATTATTATCTCCCCCAGTACGCAGGTAATGATCTCCCCCAGTACGCAGGTAATGATCTCCCCCAGTACGCAGGTAATGATCTCCCCCAGTAAGCAGGTAATGATCTCCCCCAGTAAGCAGGTAATGATCTCCCCCAGTACGCAGGTAATGATCTCCCCCAGTACGCAGGTAATGATCTCCCCCAGTACGCAGGTAATGATCTCCCCCAGTACGCAGGTAATTATTATCTCCCCCAGTACACAGGTAATTATTATCTCCCCCAGTACACAGGTAATTATTATCTCCCCCAGTACACAGGTAATTATTATCTCCCCCAGTACGCAGGTAATTATTATCTCCCCCAGTACGCAGGTAATTATGATCTCCCCCAGTACACAGGAAATTATTATCTCCCCCAGTACACAGGTAATGATCTCCCCCAGTACGCAGGTAATGATCTCCCCCAGTACGCAGGTAATGATCTCCCCCAGTACACAGGTAATTATTATCTCCCCCAGTACACAGGTAATGATCTCCCCCAGTACACAGGAAATTATTATCTCCCCCAGTACACAGGTAATTATTATCTCCCCCAGTACGCAGGTAATGATCTCCCCCAGTACGCAGGTAATGATCTCCCCCAGTACGCAGGTAATTATTATCTCCCCCAGTACACAGGTAATTATTATCTCCCCCAGTACACAGGTAATTATTATCTCCCCCAGTACGCAGGTAATTATTATCTCCCCCAGTACGCAGGTAATGATCTCCCCCAGTACACAGGTAATTATTATCTCCCCCAGTACACAGGTAATGATCTCCCCCAGTACACAGGAAATTATTATCTCCCCCAGTACACAGGTAAGGATCTCCCCCAGTACGCAGGTAAGGATCTCCCCCAGTACGCAGGTAATGATCTCCCCCAGCACGCAGGTAATGATCTCCCCCAGCACGCAGGTAATGATCTCCCCCAGCACGCAGGTAATGATCTCCCCCAGCACGCAGGTAATGATCTCCCCCAGCACGCAGGTAATGATCTCCCCCAGCACGCAGGTAATGATCTCCCCCAGTACGCAGGTAATTATTATCTCCCCCAGTACGCAGGTAATGATCTCCCCCAGTACGCAGGTAATGATCTCCCCCAGTACGCAGGTAATGATCTCCCCCAGTAAGCAGGTAATGATCTCCCCCAGTAAGCAGGTAATGATCTCCCCCAGTACGCAGGTAATGATCTCCCCCAGTACGCAGGTAATGATCTCCCCCAGTACGCAGGTAATGATCTCCCCCAGTACGCAGGTAATGATCTCCCCCAGTACGCAGGTAATGATCTCCCCCAGTACGCAGGTAATGATCTCCCCCAGTACGCAGGTAATGATCTCCCCCAGTACGCAGGTAATGATCTCCCCCAGCACGCAGGTAATGATCTCCCCCAGCACGCAGGTAATGATCTCCCCCAGTACGCAGGTAATGATCTCCCCCAGTACGCAGGTAATGATCTCCCCGAGTAAACCGCCCCATTCAAGCCCTAAAGTTCTCCTCACTAGAACATTTAGAAACTTTAACCCACAACAGTTTCTGGATGACCTTACCAACTGCCCATGGCACATGGCGATTACTATAACAAGACAAATTTCCCTAGCCAATTCCAATCTGGCTTTCGCCCCAAACACTCCACCGTAACTACCCTGCTAAAAGTTTGCAATGAGACCCAGTGTGGGATGGAACGGGGACAACTCACTGGTGCAGTAATCCTAGATTTTGCAAAGGCTTTTGACACAGTTGATCATGTTATCCTGCTTAACAAACTCCAGAGCTCTGGAATAGGGAAACATGCATTAAACTGGTTTCAGTCCTACCTATCAGGAAGATCCCAACATGTGTCCATCTCAGGCTCTAACTCCAACCCCCTGGATATCACCTGTGGTGTCCCGCAAGGCTCTGTTCTGGGGCCCCTACTCTTCTCAGTGTTCATTAATGATCTTCCCACAGCTTGTAAGGAAGCCTCAATACACATGTATGCAGATGACACAATCCTGTATGCACACAGCCATAGCCTCTCTGACCTTCAACACATACTTCAGTCTGACTTTTTGAGACTCGAAAACTGGATTTAAACACTGTCAAGACTGTAACAATGGTATTTGGGACCAAGACTAAATTTTTAAAGCTTCCAGCAACTGAGCTCCTGATTAGAACCAACGCTAACACCACCCTAACCCGTTACTAGTTTTAAATACCTGGGCTTATGGTTTGACTCCTACTTAACATTCGGAATGCACATTGATACCCTGACAACCAAGACCTATGCCAAACTAGGGGTACTTTACAGGAACAAATCCTCCCTAAGTCTCCTGGTCAGAAAGCGTTTCGCACAGCAGATGCTAATGCCAATTATTGACTATGGAGACATAGTATATGGCTCGGCTCCTCAAACCCACCTTAGCAAACTTGACACCCTCTACAATTCAATTTGTCATTTTGTTCTCCAATGCAACTACAACACACATCACTGCGAAATGCTCAAAGAACTAGATTGATCATCAATCGAGTCTAGGCGCAAAGTTCACCTTTCCTGTCTTGCCTTTAAATACTTTCTGGGCAAGCTATCCGTCTATCTGAACAAGCTCCTCACCCCTACCACATGCAGCACCTATCACCTGAGATCTGACTCCAAAAGACTGTTCATGGTTCCAAGGTTCAGCAAAGTATCCGGCCGCTCCTCCTTCCCCTTCCGTGCACCCCAAAACTGGAACAGTCTCCCGGAGACTCTGACATCCACCACCAGTTTAAGTTCTTTCAAATCTAAGTCTGTCTCACATTTTAACCTGGTCTGTAACTGTTTCATATGCTCATAATATATATTATCTGTAACTCTGCATGCAATGTCTTGTATATAATGTATACCCTGCTCATTTATGTAACTGTATTTGTAACCATGTATTATTTGTTTTACTCTGTGCCCAGGACATACTTGAAAACGAGAGGTAACTCTCAATGTATTACTTCCTGGTAACATATTTTATAAATAAAATAAATACACAGGTAATGATCTCCCCGAGTACACAGGTAATGATCACCCCGAGTACACAGGTAATGATCACCCCGAGTACACAGGTAATAATTTCCTTAGTACACAGGTAAGGATCACCCCGAGTACACAGGTAATGATCACCCCGAGTACACAGGAAATGATCACCCCAAGTACACAGGTAATAATCTCCTTAGTACACAGGTAATGATCACCCCGAGTACACAGGTAATGATCTCCCCGAGTACACAGGTAATGATCACCCCGAGTACACAGGTAATGATCACCCCGAGTACACAGGTAATAATTTCCTTAGTACACAGGTAAGGATCACCCCGAGTACACAGGTAATGATCACTCCAAGTACACAGGTAATAATCTCCTTAGTACACAGGTAATGATCACCCCGAGTACACAGGTAATGATCACCCCGAGTACACAGGTAATAATTTCCTTAGTACACAGGTAATGATCTCCCCGAGTACACAGGTAATGATCTCCCCGAGTACACAGGCAATGATCTCCCCCAGTACACAGGTAATGATCTCCCCCAGTACACAGGTAATGATCATCCCGAGTACACAGGTAATGATCTCCCTGAGTACACAGGTAATGATCTCCCCCAGTACCCAGGTAATGATCTCCCCGAGTACACAGGTAATGATCTCCCCCAGTACCCAGGTAATGATCTCCCCGAGTACACAGGTAATGATCTCCCCGAGTACACAGGTAATGATCATCCCGAGTACACAGGTAATGATCTCCCCCAGTACCCAGGTAATGATCTCCCCGAGTACACAGGTAATGATCTCCCCGAGTACACAGGTAATAATCATCCCGAGTATACAGGTAATGATCTCCCCGAGTACACAGGTAATGATCACCCCGAGTACACAGGTAATGATCTCCCCGAGTACACAGGTAATGATCACCCTGAGTACAAGTAATGATCTCCCCCAGTACACAGGTAATGATCACCCTGAGTACAAGTAATAATCTCCTTAGTACACAGGTAATAATCTCCTTAGTACACAGGTAATGATCTCCCCGAGTACACAGGTAATGATCTCCCCGAGTACACAGGTAATGATCTCCCCGAGTACACAGGTAATGATCTCCCCCAGTACACAAGTAATAATCTCCTTAGTACACAGGTAATGATCACCCCAAGTACACAGGTAATGATCATCCTGAGTACACAGGTAATGATCTCCCCCAGTACACAGGTAATGATCTCCCCCAGTACACAGGTATTAATCTCCTTAGTACACAGGTAATGATCTCCTTAGTACACAGGTAATGATCTCCCCCAATACAGGTAATAATCTCCTTAGTACACAGGTAATGATCTCCCCCAGTACACAGGTATTAATCTCCTTAGTACACAGGTATTAATCTCCTTAGTACACAGGTAATGATCTTCCCCAGAACACAGGTAATAAACTCCTTAGTACACAGGTAATGATCTCCCCCAGTACACAGGTAATGATCTCCCCCAGTGCACAGGTAATAATCTCCTTAGTACACAGGTACTAAGTGTGTGCGGCCCCCCAATGCCTGCGGCCCCCCAATGCCTGCAGCCCCCCAATGCCTGCGGCCCCCCGCACTTCCAACGCTGCCTGAAACAGTACCAGGGAAGGGGTTAACGAGAGGGGTTCCCTTTCTGGCAGCGTATGTTCCAGGCGAATGTCAGTGAAAGTCAGATGGGACACGGGTTATGGCCACTGCAGTGACCGCTGGGACCAGCTGTTCCCCCCTCAGCTGTCCCGAGCCACACTACTCACAGCCCCTCCCCCACATAGCAGAGACCCCACTAAGGAAAACAACCTTCTGTCTGGGGATGGATCTGTGTGTATGTGAGACTATCACTGCCCGCCCGCCCGCACGCTGCGCCTCTCACTGCCCGCACGCTGCGCCTCTCACTGCCCGCACGCTGCGCCTCTCACTGCCCGCACGCTGCACCTCTCACTGCCTGCATACTGCGCCTCTCACTGCCCGCACGCTGCGCCTCTCACTGCCTGCACGCCGCGCCTCTCACTGCCTGCATACTGCGCCTCTCACTGCCTGCACACTGCGCCTCTCACTGCCTGCACACTGCGCCTCTCACTGCCCGCACGCTGCGCCTCTCACTGCCCGCACGCTGCACCTCTCACTGCCTGCATACTGCGCCTCTCACTGCCCGCACGCTGCGCCTCTCACTGCCTGCACGCCGCGCCTCTCACTGCCTGCATACTGCGCCTCTCACTGCCTGCACACTGCGCCTCTCACTGCCTGCACGATGCGCCTCTCACTGCCTGCACGATGCGCCTCTCACTGCCTGCATACTGCGCCTCTCACTGCCTGCATACTGCGCCTCTCACTGCCTGCACACTGTGCCTCTCACTGCGCCTCTCACTGCCTGCACGCTGCGCCTCTCACTGCCTGCATACTGCGCCTCTCACTGCCTGCATACTGCGCCTCTCACTGCCTGCACACCCACTTCTCACTGCCTGCATACTGCACCTCTCACTGCCTGCATATTGCGCCTCTCACTGCCTGCATACTGCGCCTCTCACTGCCTGCACACTGCGCCTCTCACTGCCTGCACGCTGCGCCTATCACTGCCTGCACACTGCGCCTCTCACTGCCTGCACGCTGCGCCTCTCACTGCCTGCACGCTGCGCCTCTCACTGCCTGCACACTGCGCCTCTCACTGCCTGCACGATGCGCCTCTCACTGCCTGCATACTGCGCCTCTCACTGCCTGCATACTGCGCCTCTCACTGCCTGCACGATGCGCCTCTCACTGCCTGCATACTGTGCCTCTCACTGCCTGCACACTGCGCCTCTCACTGCCTGCACGCTGCGCCTCTCACTGCCTGCACACTGCACCTCTCACTGCCTGCATACTGCGCCTCTCACTGCCTGCATACTGCGCCTCTCACTGCCTGCATACTGCGCCTCTCACTGCCTGCATACGCCCCTCTCACTGCCTGCACACTGCGCCTCTCACTGCCCGCACGCTGCACCTCTCACTGCCTGCACGCTGCGCCTCTCACTGCCTGCATACTGTGCCTCTCACTGCCTGCATGCTGCGCCTCTCACTGCCTGCATACTGCGCCTCTCACTGCCTGCATACTGCGCCTCTCACTGCCTGCATACTATGCCTCTCACTGCCTGCATACTGTGCCTCTCATTGCCTGCATATTGTGCCTCTCACTGCCTGCATACTGCGCCTCTCACTGAAAGTGAATCCCTGCGCTTCTCCCATAGGGATAGCAATCAATGGGGAATATATATATATATATATAACTGTATGGTGTAAATACCTATAAGAAAAAAGGAGACTTTTGGTATACATCCTTTGATCAAATAATGCCAAGCCTGCTAACCACGTCAAGGTAAGTCTCTTTAGCAGGTCCCTACGCTAAATGCATACTAGTGTTATGTGAAATAAGCCCAGAAGGGGTTAAAATATCAAAGCATATGCTTGTATAACCTAGTGCAATTAAAAACTGGTATATACCAGTGCAGATACTTACATGTAAGTGAAGTGGAATAAGGGGACCTTGCTAGGAGATTATATACCTAGAAGAGGAGGGGCTGGCCTGCCACAAACTGCTCAATAAGCAGTTGCAGGTGATTGGCTAAATATATTAAATTACACCATAGTAGTGTTGCCCTCTAGGAGCGTGCTGCAAAGGATTAAAATCGGCCCAACAAATAATGTAAAACAAATATACTGCGCCTCTCACTGCCTGCATACTGCGCCTCTCACTGCCTGCATACTGCGCCTCTCACTGCCTGCATACTGCACCTCTCACTGCCTGCATACTGCGCCTCTCACTGCCTGCATACTGCGCCTCTCACTGCCTGCATACTGCGCCTCTCACTGCCTGCATGCTGCGCCTCTCACTGCCTGCATGCTGCACCTCTCACTGCCCGCACGCTGCGCCTCTCACTGCCTGCACGCCGCGCCTCTCACTGCCTGCACGCTGCACCTCTCACTGCCTGCACCTCTCACTGCCCGCACGCTGCCCCTCTCAATGCCTCCACCTTTCACTGCCCACACGCTGCGCCTCTCACAGCCTGCATACTGCGCATACTGCGCCTCTCACTGCCTGCATACTGCGCCTCTCACTGCCTGCAGACTGCGCCTCTCACTGCCTGCACGCTGCACCTCTCACTGCCTGCACGCTGCACCTCTCACTGCCCGCACGCTGCACCTCTCACTGCCCGCACGCTGCACCTCTCACTGCCTGCATACTGCGCCTCTCACTGCCCGCACGCTGCACCTCTCACTGCCCGCACGCTGCACCTCTCACTGCCTGCATACTGCACCTCTCACTGCCCGCACGCTGCACCTCTCACTGCCCGCAGACTGCGCCTCTCACTGCCTGCACGCTGCGCCTCTCACTGCCTGCACGCTGCACCTCTCACTGCCTGCACGCTGCACCTCTCACTGCCCGCACGCTGCACCTCTCACTGCCCGCACGCTGCACCTCTCACTGCCCGCACGCTGCACCTCTCACTGCCCGCACGCTGCACCTCTCACTGCCCGCACGCTGCACCTCTCACTGCCTGCACGCCGCGCCTCTCACTGCCTGCACGCTGCACCTCTCACTGCCTGCACCTCTCACTGCCCGCACGCTGCCCCTCTCAATGCCTCCACCTTTCACTGCCCACACGCTGCGCCTCTCACAGCCTGCATACTGCGCATACTGCGCCTCTCACTGCCTGCATACTGCGCCTCTCACTGCCTGCAGACTGCGCCTCTCACTGCCTGCACGCTGCGCCTCTCACTGCCTGCACGCTGCACCTCTCACTGCCTGCACGCTGCACCTCTCACTGCCCGCACGCTGCACCTCTCACTGCCCGCACGCTGCACCTCTCACTGCCCGCACGCTGCACCTCTCACTGCCCGCACGCTGCACCTCTCACTGCCCGCACGCTGCACCTCTCACTGCCCGCACGCTGCACCTCTCACTGCCTGCACGCTGCACCTTTCACTGCCTGCACGCTGCACCTCTCACTGCCTGCACGCTGCACCTCTCACTGCCCGCACGCTGCACCTCTCACTGCTCACACGCTGCACCACTCACTGCCCGCACGCTGCACCTCTCACTGCCTGCACGCTGCACCTCTCACTGCCCGCACGCTGCACCTCTCACTGCCCGCACGCTGCACCTCTCACTGCCTGCACGCTGCACCTCTCACTGCCCGCACGCTGCACCTCTCACTGCCTGCACCTCTCACTGCCTGCATACTGCGCCTCTCACTGCCCGCACGCTGCACCTCTCACTGCCCGCACACTGCACCTCCCACTGCCCGCACGCTGCACCTCTCACTGCCCGCATGCTGCACCTCCCACTGCCAGCACGCTGCACCTCTCACTGCCTGCACGCTGCACCTCTCACTGCCCGCACGCTGCACCTCTCACTGCCCGCACGCTGCACCTCTCACTGCCTGCACGCTGCGCCTCTCACTGCCTGCATACTGCGCCTCTCACTGCCTGCACGCTGCACCTCTCACTGCCGGTACGCTGCACCTCTCACTGCCTGCACACTGCGCTTCTCACTGCCTGCATACTGCACCTCTCACTGCCTGCATACTTCGCCTCTCACTGCCCGCATACTGCGCCTCTCACTGCCTGCACGCTGCACCTCTCACTGCCTGCATACTGCACCTCTCACTGCTCGCATGCTGCACCTCTCACTGCTCGCATGCTGCACCTCTCACTGCCTGCACGCCGCACCTCTCACTGCCTGCACGCCGCGCCTCTCACTGCCCGCACGCTGCCCCTCTCACTGCCTGCACCTCTCACTGCCTGCACGCTGCGCCTCTCACTGCCTGCATGCTGCCCCTCTCACTGCCCGCACGCTGCACCTCTCACTGCCTGCACGCTGCACCTCTCACTGCCTGCACGCTGCACCTCTCACTGCCTGCACGCTGCACCTCTCACTGCCTGCACGCTGCGCCTCTCACTGCCTGCACGCTGCGCCTCTCACTGCCTGCACACTGTGCCTCTCACTGCCTGCACACTGTGCCTCTCACTGCCCACACGCTGCGCCTCTCACTGCACCTCTCACTGCTTGCACGCTGCGCCTCTCACTGCCTGCATGCTGCACCTCTCACTGCCTGCACGCTGCACCTCTCACTGCCTGCACGCTGCACCTCTCACTGCCTGCACGCTGCACCTCTCACTGCCCGCACGCTGCACCTCTCACTGCCCGCACACTGCGCCTGTCACTGCCCGCACGCTGCACCTCTCACTGCCCGCACGCTGCTCGCTGGTCCTTTGGCCAACCTTCCAGTAAGGGAAGCCAGGTGGATGCACAGCTCTTGGTTAGCTTGATGCACCACAATGTCTTTTGTAAGAGTTTCTGGCACTGTTTGCTTTTAGCCTTGTGAGAAAACAGTCCTTTTGTCTCTGTAGTTTTATCCACAGAGCACATCCCCTTGTAAGTGCGCCAGTCGTGGTAGCTTGTCGCCCTATCACCTGGCGTTCGGCAGAAGGAGATGGCTTTTGGTTCCTTGCGGAAGCGGAACAACACTTCTGGAAGACTGGTTGTCGAATCTAGTCCAGTAAAGAGGGCGTCTCTCAGAGAGACTCCCTGAAGCTGAGTGCTGGGGTTGAACATTACCCGGATTTGATCGGGTTCCTGAGGGTGGTAGGCCCCAGGTGATTGGAGGTACCGACATTCTTCACCTTCCTCCATTAGAGGTGCTGGCTTTGCGTGGCCGGTAAAGAATATCTTCTGGATGAAGGCCACAAAGTTGTTTTTGGTCTCTGGTTCCCTTTGTAGGTCCCAAAGGTGCGAAGTGAGCCTAGAGATGACAGGTTCTCTATTTTTCAGGAGGCGTCTTTTAGGTGAACAGAGTGGTAGCGGGTTCACCCAGCTGCCCAGTCCGTCTTTAACGAGCTCCTTGACTGTTAACCTCGGGAATCCTCTATCTTCCCTCAATGGTGTTTGCTTGTCGTTGTCCCTTGTTGTCTGGAACGCTGTGCACCGTAGGTCATCGGTACATTTCTCTTGCACGGGAACATCTCCATGTCATTTGGTGAAACGCCTTTGTTTCTCTTTGTTGACTGATATCGGGAGATTATTGTCTCCCCGGACGTAACGAAGAACAGTCTCTTTTGCCCTAGTAAAATCCTTTATGAAATGTCTCTGTGGCTGTCTCTTTTTAGATGTGTGAGAGGACAGTCCTTTTGGCACTGTGGCTTCACCTGTGGGGCGCAATCTTTTGCGGCTATGCCAGCCGTGGCAGTTGGTTGCTTTGTCGCTTGATACTCTGTGGAGAGGAACAACTGTACACCTTAGTCGTGCCACTGCTCGCGAGAGGACTGTTTGATCGTTCATTGCCTTTTGGACGATCCCTTTGTCGGTCACCTTTGGAAGGTTACTTCCTTCCCTCGGTGGAATCGACTCATCATCCTTAGCTATCTGGACTGCTGAGCATCCCAGGCCATTGTCACATCCCCCTGATGTGAGGATGTTTTTGTTGGTCTCAGGGGTATGACCTTGTCTCTTCTCTTCACTTGGCCCTTCGGTCACTTGGAAATGGCCAAGACATGGTTCAGAGAGGGATGTGTGTCCACATTCTGTTACTACCGTTCTGCGGGCGTCAACATAGTCTCGTCCGTGCTCTTTGTCGGTGCATGCGTTACCCACTATCACCCATCCTAGGTCAAGTCTTTGGGCGTATGGCGCGGTGTGGGGTCCGTTAAGCTGTTTACGGACTTTATGTACCCTCATGATGTCCCTACCGAGCAGCAGCAAGATCTTGGCGCCTTGTTCTACCGGCAGGATGTAGTTGACTATTCCTCTGAGGTGCGGATAATGGCGTGCCATGTCTGGTGTGGGAATCTCGTCCCTGTTTGTGGGCATGTGGCTGCACTCAATGAGTGTGGGGAGAGCTATCTTCACTCTGTTATCCACCGAACGTATGACATAACCGCTTGCTCTTCTCCCTGTTGACTCAGTTGACCCTGCACAGGTTCTGAGGGTGTAGGGTGAGGCATTGTCCTGTAAGTTGAATAGGTTGAAGAACTCCGTCTTCGCCAATGATCTGTTGCTTTGGTCGTCGAGGATTGCATACATCCGAATAGCCTTCTCAGGTTGTCCCTGGGGGTGCGCTGCGACAAGGCATATTTTGGAGCAGGACATTTTGTCACCTTCTTTTCCGCAAACCTCAGTGCGCTGAGATGTGACGGATGTTGGCTCTCCTTCTTCTTTCTCCCCGCAATGCTCCGCTACGGAGGATGGGTTCTTGAGTTGGTGGAGTGTCAGCGCCTCTGGGTGTAACGATGTCACGTGCTTGTCACTTTCACACACTGTGCATTTGATCTCTTCTTTACAGTCCCTGGCTAGGTGAGTCGTGGAACCGCAGCACTTGAAGCAAACTCTGAATTCTCCAAGTAACCTCTTGCGTTCCTCTAGGGACTTCATCCTGAACCCAAAGCACTTGTTGAGTGGGTGTGGCTTCTTGTGTATGGGACATTCCCTGTTTGGGTCCCTTGGTTCTTTGTCTCCGGCGACCGACTGATCGGGAGTAGTTTGGGTCGTGGGAGGCATGTCCGCGGACCGAGATGGGTGTTTGGGTGTCACCATATCTCGTCACTGGTCTCTCGTTCCTCAGGCTGCTTGCACTGTATGTGGTTTGCACACCTAAGATGAAACTGGGATCGTTCCTTGTCCTTGCCGCTTCGCGGATGAAGCTCAAGAAGAATGAGAATGGGGGGTAGACGACTTGCTTCTCCCTTTTGTATTTGGAACCTTGTGAAATCCATCTTTCTTGGAGGTTGAAGGGTAGCTTCTCCAGGATGGGTCTCACTCCACGAGCTGAGTCTAGGACGTTGAGCCCTATTAAGGAATGGTCTTTCCTTGCGAACTCCTATTCTTGCAGCAGGTCCCCGAGCTCTCGTAACTTCCAGTAGTCTTTAATTGTGATCTTGGGGAAGCTGTCGACTCTTTTGAAGAGCGAATCCTCGACTGCTTCAGGGCTGCCGTAGGACTCTTCTAGCCTTTCCCACACTAGGTCAAGACCTACTTGGGGTTGATGCGCGTTTGCCGCCCGCAGTCTATTCGCGTACTCTCTGGATTCGTTCCCCAGGAACTTGAATAGCAGGTTGATCTCTTCCCTTGCTGAGAAGTCCAAGCTGTTGATTGCGTCTTTGAACGTGAACTTCCACGTCCGGTAGTTCTCAGGGCGGTCGTCGAAGCAGATGAGCCCTGCTTGCACCAAGTCACGCCGGATCATGTACTTGGCTATGTCTGTCAGGCCTGAGGCATCGGCGTGTTTGTCCCGTTCTGAGGTAGTTGCTGGGACGGTCTGTGCGTTCGCCTCTTCCTTGGCGTGGACGCGTGATGACTGCTGGCTAGTGTGAGGGGCTGTGTTCTCCCGTGTGGGTGTACCTGGATTGCGAGCCAGTTGTGGGTCATCCGTGTGCGCGCTGGCGTGTGGATCACTGTTGCGCCTGTGGCTATCCCAGGCAGCATGTGCCATTGACGGGGCAGCATCTTCTCCTCGTGGACCTAGCAAGTCTTCGGTGTCTGTGATGTCGCTCCCTCCGTGTTGGGATGGTGCGCTGGTGTTTACACTGAAGAGGCTCCTTACGTAGTCTTCAGTGCGTCGGACCGGATCCTCTGAGGCAATCCGTCTGTACGGTTGCCTCCCGACGTCCTGTTGCGCGGCTGCTTCTAGGACTTCGGCTTGGGCTATAGCGGCAGCAGCTTCTCTTTCTTGATTTAGGGCCTCTAGGTTGACGTCCACCTCTGCCTTTTTCCGTGCAGCGGTGGCAGTGGCTGCAGCGGCGGTGGCAGTGGCGGTGGTTGTCTGCTCCTCCTCTTCCAAGCGGGCCCTTTCTAGTTTCATGGCTGCCTCTTTCTGAGCGTATGCGGCCCTGGCACGTGCGGCCTCTGCGGTGGCTCGCGCCTTGGTGGCGTTTGTGCTTGCGCTAGACACGTGAGATTGTGCTGATCTTGCTGACCTTGATGAGTTGTTGTCCTCAGAGGGTGATGTCCTGTATGGATGGTGTCTGGGTTGTCTCAGCAGAGTTATCCCCCGATGGGTGTAGTGTGTGAGTGTCTCCTCTCCCCGTTTCCCAGATGACCAAAAGGAGGGTTAACAACAATAAAAAAGGTCTTTAATGGGTATACAGTGGAGACATAAGCATATGAAATGCAAACATGTGGTGAACCATAAAAAGTATAGAACAATCTATGACAAAATGAAATAAATTATACTAAGACACAATGAAATAAAATAAGACACAATGAAATAAAATGAAATAAAGCAAACACAAGGACTACACTCACACTTGAAGTCAAATAAAATGGCCCAGCCTCAGCCGCTCGGTACACTCCTGCACGGTCTCCTCCTCCGTTCTTGTTCCCACTGGCGCGTCCGGCAGCACATGTCTGAGTGGGTTAACTAACTTTGCATCTCCCAAGTCCTTGCTTAAAAGCTGTGGTTAAAGCAGCATGCATTGGCTAAGGGTTGCTCATGTAATGTGAGCATGAGATAAAAAGTGGCACTGTGTGCTCATTTGCATGACCCCGATTCTGCGCTCGACTATTTCCAATCAGAGTTCTTAAAACTCTGCGATACCCATGCTCCACTACGCAAAATAAGGGTACGGGGGGCCCACCTTCCATGGGCTACACCTGACCTTATAGCACTCTACCAGTTCAGGGATGCCTTGTGGAAAAGCTACAAAGTAACTGGCACTACCAAGGATCTCAATCACTACAGATGCCTGCGGAACATGTGCACAAGGCAAACAAGGCTTGCAAAAGCACAATATTACGCTGACAATCTCCACCAAAATACATCAAACCCAGCTAACTTCTGGAAGGTTATCAACAATATATTCCAGCCTCCTAACCATCAACAACCAAGTAATATCACTAAGGGGGATATTACTCTGACAAACCCCACTGACATTGCAAATGCATTCAATGATTACTTTGTGGGGTGTGCCACTAACTTATTAGCGAAACGCAGCACAAACCCCAAACATGAATCTCATCCTGGGAGTACCCCTATAGTCCCACACCCTCCCAGCACTGCCCACAATTTTCAATTTAGCCCAGTATCTGAAGAGGAGATTACACAAGCGCTCCTCAAACTAAAACTAAGCAGCCAATGTGGACCCGACTTACTACAATCTAGGTTCCTACGACTTGGTGCCCCAGCCATTGCCAAACCAATTGCGTCCATAGTCAACTCTATCCTGTCTGCAGGCCATATCCCTAAGACCTGGAAAACTGCCAGAGTTGTCCCAATCTTCAAAAGTGGGGACAAAAACACTGTCTCAAACTACAGGCCAATCTCACTTCTCCCAATTCTATCCAAAGTCATGGAAAAATGTGTCCACTCCCAATTAAGCGATTTCTACACCAAGACAAATTTCCCTAGCCAATTCCAGTCTGGGTTTCGTCCCAAACACTCCACCGTAACTACCCTGCTAAAAGTTTGCAATGAAATCCAGTGTGGAATGGAACGGGGACAACTCACTGGTGCAGTATTCCTAGATTTTGCAAAGGCTTTTGACACAGTTGATCAGGCTATCCTGCTTAACAAACTCCAGAGCTCTGGAATAGGGAAACATGCTTTAAACTGGTTTCAGTCCTACCTATCAGGAAGATCCCAACATGTGTCCATCTCAGGCTCTAACTCCAACCCCCTGGATATCACCTGTGGTGTCCCGCAAGGCTCTGTTCTGGGGCCCCTACTCTTCTCAGTGTTCATTAATGATCTTCCCACAGCTTGTAAGGAAGCCTCAATACACATGTATGCAGATGACACAATCCTATATGCACACAGCCATAGCCTCTCTGACCTTCAACACATACTTCAGTCTGACTTTTTGAGACTCGAAAACTGGATTTCCCAAAACAAACTGTTTTTAAACACTGACAAGACTGTAACAATGGTATTTGGGACCAAGACTAAATTTGTAAATATTCCAGTGACTGAGCTCCTGATTAGAACCAATGCTAACACCACCCTAACACCTGTCACTAGTTTTAAATACCTGGGCTTATGGTTTGACTCCCACTTAACATTCGGGATGCACATTGATACCCTGACAACCAAGACCTATGCCAAACTAGGGGTACTTTACAGGAACAAATCCTCCCTAAGTCTCCTGGTCAGAAAGCGTATTGCACAGCAGATGCTAATGCCAATTATTGACTATGGAGACATAGTATATGGCTCGGCTCCTCAAACCCACCTTAGCAAACTTGACACCCTCTACAATTCAATTTGTCGTTTTGTTCTCCAATGCAACTACAACACACATCACTGCGAAATGCTCAAAGAACTAGATTGGTCATCACTAGAGTCTAGGCGCAAAGTTCACCTTTCCTGTCTCACCCTCAAATACTTTCTGGGCAAGCTACCCAGCTACTGTACCTGAACAAGCTCCTCACCCCTACCACATGCAGTACCTATCACCTGAGATCAGACTCCAAAAGACTATTCATGGTCCCAAGGCTCAACAAATTATCCGGCCGCTCCTCCTTCTCTTACCGTGCACCCCAAAACTGGAACAACCTACCAGAGACTCTCACATCCACCACCAGTTTAAGTTCTTTCAAATCTAAGGCTGTCTCACACTTTAATCTGGTCTGTAACTGTTTCATACGCTCATAATATATATTATCTGTAACTGTGCACGCAATGTCTTGTATATAATGTATACCCTGTTCATTTATGTAACTGTACTTGTAACCATGTATTATTTGTTTTACTCTGTGCCCAGGACATACTTGAAAACGAGAGGTAACTCTCAATGTATTACTTCCTGGTAAAATATTTTATAAATAAATAAATAAATACTGTGGAGGGTTTTAGTCACTTATATATATATATATATATATATATATATATATATATATATATAGTGCACCAGCTATTTGGCTAGTCACTTTTATAATACATACATCATGTTATAGGCTGTCATAGGCTGCTATGTAGTTAATTATGTCTGTTGTCTTTAAACAGTCATATATACTCAATATCCATCTGTGCTGGCGCACTATATATACCACAAGTTAATTGGAGAAAGTTTTATATCCTGTTGCTTAATATAATGGATTCCGTTTCGATAATAACATCACATTGATCAAACGATTGATCTCAATATGTACTATTGCACGTGTAAGGGGGTCACCCCCGGTTCCCCTGATTTTCCTTTGCCCCCTGCCTTACCCCTGTGGCAGTGGGGGAAGGGGACGGCGACTTCTCCCGGCGGGCACCGCCCTCTTGGTTTTGGCGCGAGCTTTGCCAATGCGCAATAAAGATCGCACACACGGTCCCCATAGAAAAGAGCTTTGCCAAGGACTACAATTCCCAGCAGCCTCTGGGGACTGCACTTTCACCCTTGTCACAGGCAGCATTGAAGCCAATAGAGCTGGCAGATTCTCATGCTGCAGAGTTGCAACAATGTTGTGTGCAGACAGGGTTTTTGTCAGTTGCAGCACGTTGGGTAGTGTGAGACCGGAGCCGCCCAGGGAAGGAGGTAGGGTACAGGAGTCGGGGACTCCCTGTATTAGGCCAGCACCCCCAGGGCCCGAGATAGCTCAGCTCCCCAGTAAGGTGAGTGTTGCCAGGGACAGCCCTCAGGTTAGGGACCCTGTCACTTACATTAGTGGGAGCTGGGAAAGAAAGGTTACAGAGAGTTGGAGTCAGGGAGCTGTAGGGAAGGAAGGGTGCGGGGAGCGAGTGCAGCTCCTGCCCCACATAGGTACCTACACCCCAGGTAGGCCCCAACTCCCCACTAGTTTAGTGGGTAAATGCTTAGGGAGGCCCAAGATAGGGACGCTGCCCTTAGTGTAGTGCTGCCTTGTCAGAGTCACGGCTGTCAGTGCTGTGAGGTCTGACAGGCAGGCACCTTGTTGCGCAGCACGTTGGCTGCAGCATCCAGTGAGCTACAGCTTGCTGCTGTAGGCGCTGGGACTCGTTAGGCATTAATAAGTACAGTCAGGGCTGGGTAGAGTTAGGGGAGTGGGGCAGGTTATTAACCCCGGTAGGCCTCTAGGAGTTTTCCCCAAAACCACTTTAGGTTGCTGTACTACAGGGACAGGCCCTAGGTTAGGGTTCCTGTCACGTTAGTACCATGTGTTAGTTAGGGACTCAGCGGACGCTGCGGTTCCTGTAAAGCGGTTCGGACCCACGTTGGGGTCCGCAGAGACTATTCCAGAGGGAGACCGCCCTGGCGGTCTGCGTACAAAGGAGTTCGGTTGGAGGATCAGACGGATTCATCACACGTCTGACCCTTTGCAAAGCCAGTTGCTGATCCGAGTACCGGAGTGCTCGGCAGGTACCATACAGTCATAAGTGCACCAACGGGCCCCTTAGTGTAACTGTGACTGCGCAGTCACCCACGTTCTCTCCAAGAGTGCGGGACATTGGGTGGGATTCTCGGGACACTGGGTGGGATCACCTGGTGTTGGGGAAGCGTCCTGCGCGACGCCGTAGGTGTCTCCTCGAGAGAGGGACACAGGTTATATAAAGGTATTGCGTGATATGTTATATTGCTTGTTAGCAAAGTCACTCGTTAATATATATATTCCCGTGTATGTGATTATTGTATTGTCCTGCGAGGAACCACTCCCCCTCTGGTGGGAGCCATCGCAGGTGGAGGCGCTGTATCGAGTAAGTGGTTGTCCCTAGTATTGTATTGCCCCAGGTTCCCCGTGGCGGAAGCTCAGCCCTCCTGTGAGCCAACAGGTAATGCACCACACCTATGGTAACACCGTATGTTCCCTTGCACCCCACACTATATCTGCGATTGTATGGGGGAATACCCGTTACACACGTAACACTAAGTTCCCCGCGCACACATTATATGCGATTGTATGGGGGAATACCCGTTACACACGTAACACTAAGTTCCCCGCGCACACATTATATGCGATTGTATGGGGGAATACCCGTTACATACTATTGCACGTAACACTAAGTTCCCCGCGCACACATTATATGCGATTGTATGGGGGAATACCCGTTACATACTATTGCACGTAACACTAAGTTCCCCGCACACACACATTATATGCGATTGTATGGGGGAATACCCGTTACATACTATTGCACGTAACACTAAGTTCCCCGCACACACACATTATATGCGATTGTATGGGGGAATACCCGTTACATACTATTGCACGTAACACTAAGTTCCCCGCGCACACACATTATATGCGATTGTATGGGGGAATACCCGTTACATACTATTGCACGTAACACTAAGTTCCCCGCACACACACATTATATGCGATTGTATGGGGGAATACCCGTTACATACTATTGCACGTAACACTAAGTTCCCCGCACACACACATTATATGCGATTGTATGGGGGAATACCCGTTACATACTATTGCACGTAACACTAAGTTCCCCGCGCACACACATTATATGCGATTGTATGGGGGAATACCCGTTACATACTATTGCACGTAACACTAAGTTCCCCGCACACACACATTATATGCGATTGTATGGGGGAATACCCGTTACATACTATTGCACGTAACACTAAGTTCCCCGCGCACACACATTATATGCGATTGTATGGGGGAATACCCGTTACATACTATTGCACGTAACACTAAGTTCCCCGCACACACACATTATATGCGATTGTATGGGGGAATACCCGTTACATACTATTGCACGTAACACTAAGTTCCCCGCGCACACACATTATATGCGATTGTATGGGGGAATACCCGTTACATACTATTGCACGTAACACTAAGTTCCCCGCACACACATTATATGCGATTGTATGGGGGAATACCCGTTACATACTATTGCACGTAACACTAAGTTCCCCGCACACACACATTATATGCGATTGTATGGGGGAATACCCGTTACATACTATTGCACGTAACACTAAGTTCCCCGCGCACACACATTATATGCGATTGTATGGGGGAATACCCGTTACATACTATTGCACGTAACACTAAGTTCCCCGCGCACACACATTATATGCGATTGTATGGGGGAATACCCGTTACATACTATTGCACGTAACACTAAGTTCCCCGCACACACATTATATGCGATTGTGTGGGGGAATACCCGTTACATACTATTGCACGTAACACTAAGTTCCCCGCGCACACACATTATATGCGATTGTATGGGGGAATACCCGTTACATACTATTGCACGTAACACTAAGTTCCCCGCACACACACATTATATGCGATTGTATGGGGGAATACCCGTTACATACTATTGCACGTAACACTAAGTTCCCCGCGCGCACACATTATATGCGATTGTATGGGGGAATACCCGTTACATACTATTGCACGTAACACTAAGTTCCCCGCACACACATTATATGCGATTGTGTGGGGGAATACCCGTTACATACTATTGCACGTAACACTAAGTTCCCCGCGCACACACATTATATGCGATTGTGTGGGGGAATACCCGTTACATACTATTGCACGTAACACTAAGTTCCCCGCACACACACATTATATGCGATTGTATGGGGGAATACCCGTTACATACTATTGCACGTAACACTAAGTTCCCCGCGCACACACATTATATGCGATTGTATGGGGGAATACCCGTTACATACTATTGCACGTAACGCTAAGTTCCCCGCACACACACATTATATGCGATTGTATGGGGGAATACCCGTTACATACTATTGCACGTAACACTAAGTTCCCCGCACACACACATTATATGCGATTGTATGGGGGAATACCCGTTACATACTATTGCACGTAACACGAAGACATGATTACATTCAATCTTAATCAGCTGAGTTTGCCAAAAGGACGGGCCTTATAAATCAGTCAACATACCCTCTACTCATACTCCTGGAGAAAGCGCAATGACAGCGCGAAGCGCGTGGGGGGAGAACCCTTTTTGTTTTGTCCCCAGTATGTTTTTTTTTTAAATATTTAGTTTAATAAACTTTTTATATTTTGTTCAAACCCGGTGAGTTGTGAGGGCTTTGGCTCGCTCATGTTGTCCACCAATCCACAGTGCTTATATTTGTTGCCTATATTGTTCTATGGATCTTGAGCACTGATATTTCGGTTCTTGTTTTCTATTTAATTAGAAGTTTATGTTTAGTAGGTATATGTTCATATAACCTGTATATGAACTGTGGGATTTCCAAGTCCGGGGTTCCGAGAGACCAGATGGCCACCAAGCTTGGTGCCACAGAGTCTGCTCAGGTCCCAGAGTTGAAAGCCTCAGGAATGTCAAGGTGTTAGAACACGCGGGGTACTGCCGTTATACTTGAGTACCCCTGTCCTGGTCTAACAAAGGGCTATCCGGCGACCATTTACCCAACCCCAGACTTTGCGGAGCCTGGGACAGCGGGGGGCTCAATATGCTAAGAGGCAGAGGTGCCAGGTTGGCGTATGCCCCTTAGCAGAATTGAAATTGGTGCCCACCCGGCATCAGAGTACCAGCAACTCGGTGATAGGCTGGCAGAGAAATTCCCACGCGCTGCAGTAGTTTGTGAATGGGACGCTGAAACCTATAAGAAACCTCGCAGCCAATCAGGACAGCAGATTCTAAGCACCAAACCATCAGCGGCAAATTCAAGATACGAAAAAGATGCTCTGAGATTTCACCTCAAGTCCCGCTTTTCAGGGGCCAAGTTCTGAAAACAGGACGTGGCGGTCGCGACTGGGATTGCGCCGAATTGCGTTCCAGGACTTTTGTGAGAACCTCCCGGGCATTGGAAAGGACTCGTACAGACTTCAGTTGTTAACATTTCATTCTGAGAAAGTTTACTTCGTTAGCCCAGATCCCAGTAAGTGTGTTTTTCATTGCAAATTGTGATCCGTTGTGTGTATGTCTTTTCGTGGAATAAATTGCAATTTATTTTACCCCCTTGCTTTGCTCAATCATATGATCCCGGTATAAAAGGTGTTAATAACCCTGGTCCCCCGTGACAGACTTATTTACTGGTGGCAGATGTGGGATCGATTGAGCCTACTGTATGTTATAAAATCCTGCGGGTCTTGTAACATAGAGGGAAACTCAAAGATTGCGAGCTCCCAAGACAAGCGGTAGCGTACACGTTTCACAAAGCACAGAAAACACAGGTTCTCTTTGTCCCTTAGCTTAGTGGCCTCAGGTGAATATGGACAAGCGATCAGGTCGGTACATGTCATGGGACTGAGCCAAGATTGTTGCCCAATGTGAGAGCTATGGGTTGCCGACGGACAGTCCATCAAAGACAGTACTGGGAGAGGACTTTGAATTTCACGAAGCACGCATTGCTTCATCAAAGGGGGACATACCCTCAGCTGCAGTTGCAGTGGTCACAATCCAGCCAGGGGCACAGGAGGTCATTCCGGTCCCGGTGGTGGAGGAAGGACATGGGGAGGGAGCGGGTGCCCACATGGACATTTTTGTGGGAGCGGTTCGGGGGAGTGTGGCCGTGTTAGCCCCAGTGGCTAATGGACTTGCCACCCCTGGAATCGCATCACCCCTTGCCTCATGGGGAGAGGGGGTGACCTTGGACGAAAGGTCCAAGGCTTGCAGCCGCACAAGGGACATCAGCCCTGCGCTCCCATCTTGTGAATGGGGAGCAAGCCGCCCCTCAAGTGGAACTCCGCAGCTTCGGGAAGTTCGTGGATGGCACGGACAAAATTGATGTTTTTTTGGAGAAACTTTGAGGCCAAATGTCACCGATACCGGGTGCCAGAACGGGGCTGGGTTTTACGGCTGGACCCGTTATTGTCCGGCAGAGCCAATGCAGGCAATCCCCGGTGAGGATGGCAATGACTATGGACATGTAAAAGCCCTCCTGCTCTCCCAGTATGCCCTCACCCCAGAAGCGTACCGTGACATGTTCCGGTCAGAGGAGAAGCGCCACCGGGAGTCTTACATGCTGTTTGCCTCCCGTATCGCTTTGCATGGGACACAGTGGATGGAGGGGTATAGTGCTATTAAGTACCACTTACGTCTGGACTTGATGTTCAAAGAACAATTTTTGCAGCAGTGACCCTCGAAAGTGAGGGAATGGATTTTTCACCGCAAGCCAAAAACGTATGTGGACGCTGCAAAAATGGCTGATGAATTTGTCACCAGCTGGGTATTGTTGCGCAAGAAAGGGGCTACCCAGGAAACGGCCATCTCGGCCAAGGGAGCCAAAAGCACCCCTCTGTGGAAGAGCAAACCTGCAGCGGATGGAAGTGCACCCAAAGCTGCAGAGTTCTGACCCGAAAGGAGGTGCTGCCAGTACAACAAAATTGGGCACATCAAGCCAGACTGTCCAGACCATCCGAGTGGACCACAACCGGGACAATGCTCTCCAGATGCGAGGCCGGTCACCTGTGTGCGACTGGTACACACGCAGCCAAGTACAGCCATCCAACCACCTCGGAAAGGGACTTCGGAGGAATCTGCAATTGCCACCCAGGAACCAGCAGCGGAGATCGTGGGACATCCGATTGCGCCAGTCGGGCTGCAACCCACCGATGTCCGGCAGAAGCATATGCGCCAAGTGACCATCGGAGATCGCCAAGCAGCTGGCTTGCTCGACTCCGGTGCCACTGTGACCCTGGTCGGCCTGATATGGTCCGGTCAGAGAATTTGCTCCCGGGCACCGGGATGCAAGTGACCATGCCAGACTGCGGCCCGCGGTCCATCCAGGTTGCCCGGGTCTTTCTTGATTGTGGTGCCGGCCGTGGCATGATGGAGGTGGAGGTATTGCCCGGGTTAGATGCTGAGGTCCTCCTTGGCAATGACCTGGGGCATGTTACATGTGTGTTTATGGCAGAGCTGGCTCCTGTTGCAGCGATTTACCAGGAGTCAGTCATCAGGAGTTGCACCTGAAAGATCCGCCGTCCCCCTGAATTTGGGACCAACAGTTCCAGGGGTGTCAGAGGAGACCAGGCTGGTAAGCCAGACTGAGTCGCGACAGTGTGATGACTTGCCTTCTCCTTTACCTGTTTCCCTTCCCCCTGACTTAGAGACTAAGGGTAGGTGGCCAGAATTAGGGACACAGTTTAGGGATGCGGTGAGAGCTGATCCCAGCTTGGGGGGCATGAGACTCTGGGTGTCCGAATCTGCCTCGGACAGTGGGTCAGATCGGTACTCATGACACATCAGTCTCTTGTATAGAGAGCAGAGGTCTACAGGTTTTAGATAGGGTCTGGACCTGTAGGCGACAGTTAGTGGTACTGAGGGAGTACAGACAGTAACTGTTACAGGTAGCCCACTCCATACCACTAGCGGGGCATCAGGGGGTCACTCGAACGAGAGCCCGGCTGTTGCAGCGTTACTACTGGCCGGAGGCATCGGGGGCCGTGGCAGAGTTCTGCCGCGCCTGTGATGCCTGCCAGTGAGTAGGTAAGGCAGGTGAGCATGTGAGGGCACCCCTGAACCCGTTACGATAATTGGGGTACCCTTCCAGAGGGTAGATTTGGTCATAGTGGGACCCCTCATGATCCCCAGCTGGTCTGGCAAGCACTATATCCTCACGGTGGTGGACTTTGCCACCCGTTACCCTGAGGCTGTAGTATACCCACAAATCGGTGGTAGGCTGGCAGAGGAATTCCCACGTGCTGATTGGCTGTAGTAGTTTGTGAATGGGACTCCAAAATCTATAAGAAACCTTGCAGCCAATCAGAACAGCAGATTCTAAGCGCCAAACCATCAGCTGCAAATTCAAGATCCGAAAAAGATGCTCTGTGAGAAATAGACGCGAGCCGGCTCCAGGGATTTCAACTCAAGAAATGTTCTGTCCCGCTTTTCAGGGGCCAAGTTCTGAAAACGGGACTTTGCGGCTGGGACTGCGCCGAATTGCGTTCCAGGACTTTTGTGAGTACCTCCCGGTCATTGAATAGGACTCGTACAGACTTCAGTTGTTAACATTTCGTTCTGAGAAAGTTTAGTTTGTTAGCCCAGATCCCAGTAAGTGTGTTTTCAGTGCAAACTGTGTTATATTGTGTGTATGTCTAATCCTGGAATAAATTACAATTTATTTTACCTCCTTGCTTTGCTCAATCATACGGTCCCGGCATAAAAGGTGTTAATAACCCTGGTGACTGTGACTCTGTTCTCCGTTTTTACGATGATACAATAAATGGAAGATTTTACATTCAGTCCCCCTCTCTCTCTGCAATACCTCGGTGGCGCGGCAGCTCTTTTCTCCTATACACAGGTCTCCCAGGCACACCGAATTCACCCTGTCACAGTGACCATATTTGTGCTATTTGCTCGGCAAAAACCGGGACAAACATCATGCATGCACAATCGGCCAGCACTGCATGCGTGATGAGCTCTTACCAGCCGCGCATGAAGGATCGGCATTTGCCGGCCACTTGTGCGCTTGCACGATTGGCACTTGCCGAACGCATGTGCTAAATCGGAGCTTACAGACTGTTTATGCACAAGTAGTGTTTGCCGGCTGCTCGTGCGCATGCGCGGCCAGTGCAGAGAAAAAAACGGGACAGTGGCCAGAAATGTCGGGACCTGGGACAAACAGCGAAAAAACGGGACTGTCCCACCTAAACCGGAACATCTGAGACTCCCTCTTATATCTCTCCTTGTATATCTCCAGTGGAAGCACAGCCCAAGTGGGGTCTCCTCATCCTTACCCCACCTGTTTGAAGTCAAATGGGGGACCCCCACACCCCAGAAACAAAGATGGGGCAAAGAGACAGAATGTGATACATCTCATTATAATCTGTGCCCCATGTAACTCTCCTCAACTCCTCCTACTGACTCTCCCCAAGGTGCAAGCTGGGGCAGAGATGCAGAATGTGATACATCTCATTATAATCTGTGCACAGAGTAACTCCCCCAACTCCTCCTACTGACTCTCCCCAAGGTGCATGCTGGGGCAGAGACGCAGAATGTGATACATCTCATTATAATCTGTGCACAGGGTAACTCCCCCCCAACTCCTGCTACTGACTCTCCCCAAGGTGCATGCTGGGGCAGAGACGCAGAATGTGATACATCTCATTATAATCTGTGCTCATGTAACTCCCCCCAACTCCTCCTACCTTCGCTCCCCAAGGTGCAAACTGGGACAGAGATGCAGAATGTGATACATCTCATTATAATCTGTGCCCCATGTAACTCCCCCTCCCCCCCAACTCCTCCTACTGACTGTCCCCCCCCCTTCCCAAGGTGCATGCTGGGGCAGAGACGCAGAATGTGATACAACTCATTATAATCTGTGCACCATGTAACTCCACCCAACTCCTCCTACCTACTCTCCCCAAGGTGCATGCTGGGGCAGAGACGCAGAATGTGATACATCTCATTATAATCTGTGCACCATGTAACTCCACCCAACTCCTCCTAGCTACTCTCCCCAAGGTGCATGCTGGGACAGGTGATGCAGAATGTGATACATCTCATTATAATCTGTGCCCATGTAACTCCCCCCAACTCCTCCTACCTACTCTCCCCAAAGTGCAAGCTGGGGCAGAGACACAGAATGTGATACATCTCATTATAATCTGTGCCCCATGTAACTCCCCCTCCCCCCCCAACTCCTCCTACTGACTCCCCCCCCCCCCCTTCCCAAGGTGCATGCTGGGGCAGAGATGCAGAATGTGATACATCTCATTATAATCTGTGCCCCATGTAACTCCTCCCAACTCCTCCTACTGACTCTCCCGAAGGTGCAAGCTGGGGCAGAGACGCAGAATGTGATACATCTCATTATAATCTGTGCACCATGTAACTCCCCCCAACTCCTCCTACTGACTCTCCCCAAGGTGCAAACTGGGGCAGAGACGCAGAATGTGATACATCTCATTATAATCTTTGCCCCATGTAACTCCTCCCAACTCCTCCTACTGACTACCCACAAGGTGCATGCTGGGACAGAGACGCAGAATGTGATACATCTCATTATAATCTGTGCACCATTAAACTCTCCCCAACTCCTCCTACTGACTCTCCCCAAGGTGAAAACTGGGACAGAGACGCAGAATGTGATACATCTCATTATAATCTGTGCCCCATGTAACTCCTCCCAACTCCTCCTACTGACTCTCCCTAAGGTGCAAACTGGGGCAGAGACGCAGACTGTGATACATCTCATTATAATCTGTGCACCATGTAACTCTTCCCCAACTCCTCCTACTGACTCTCCCCAAGGTGCAAACTGGGGCAGAGACGCAGAATGTGATACATCTCATTATAATCTGTGCCCCATGTAACTCCCCCCCAACTCCTCCTACTGACTCTCCCCAAGGTGCAAGCTGCGACAGAGACGCAGAATGTGATACATCTCATTATAATCTGTGCCCCATGTAACTCCCCCCCAACTCCTCCTACTGACTCTCCCCAAGGTGCATGCTGGGGCAGAGACGCAGAATGTGATACATCTCATTATAATCTGTGCACCATGTAACTCCTCCCAACTCCTCCTACTGACTCTCCCCAAGGTGCAAGCTGGGACAGAGACGCAGAATGTGATACATCTCATTATAATCTGTGCACCACGTAACTCTCCCCAACTCCTCCTACTGACTCTCCCCAAGGTGCAAGCTGGGACAGAGATGCAGAATGTGATACATCTCATTATAATCTGTGGACCATGTAACTCCCCCCAACTCCTCCTACTGACTCTCCCCAAGGTGCAAACTGGGGCAGAGATGCAGAATGTGATACATCTCATTATAATCTGTAAACCATGTAACTCCCCAAACTCCTCCTACTGACTCTCCCCAAGGTGCAAGCAGGGGCAGGGACGCAGAATGTGATACATCTCATTATAATCTGTGCCACATGTAACTCCCCCCAACTCCTCCTAATGACTCTCCCCAAGGTGCAAACTGGGGCAAAGACGCAGAATGTGATACATCTCATTATAATCTGTGCACCATGTAACTCCCCCCAACTCCTCCTACTGACTCTCCCCAAGGTGCATGCTGGGACAGAGATGCAGAATGTGATACATCTCATTATAATCTGTGCACCATGTAACTCTCCCAACTCCTCCTACTGACTCTCCCCAAGGTGCATGCTGGGACAGAGACGCAGAATGTGATACATCTCATTATAATCTGTGCCCATGTAACTCCCCCCAACTCCTCCTACCTACTCTCCCCAAGTGCAAACTGGGACAGAGATGCAGAATGTGATACATCTCATTATAATCTGTGCCCCATGTAACTCCCCCTCCCCCCAACTCCTCCTGCTGACTGTCCCCACCCTTCCCAAGGTGCATGCTGGGGCAGAGACGCAGAATGTGATACATCTCATTATAATCTGTGCACCATGTAACTCCCCCAACTCCTCCTACTGACTCTCCCCAAGGTGCAAACTGGGGAAGAGACGCAGAATGTGATACATCTCATTATAATCTGTGCACCATGTAACTCCCCCCAACTCCTACTGACTCTCCCCAAAGTGCAAGCTGGGGCAGAGACACAGAATGTGATACATCTCATTATAATCTGTGCCCCATGTAACTCCCCCTCCCCCCCCCACCTTCCCAAGGTGCATGCTGGGGCAGAGATGCAGAATGTGATACATCTCATTATAATCTGTGCCCCATGTAACTCCTCCCAACTCCTCCTACTGACTCTCCCCAAGGTGCAAGCTGGGGCAGAGACGCAGAATGTGATACATCTCATTATAATCTGTGCCCCATGTAACTCCTCCCAACTCCTCCTACTGACTCTCCCCAAGGTGCAAGCTGGGGCAGGGACGCAGAATGTGATACATCTCATTATAATCTGTAAACCATGTAACTCCCCCCAACTCCTCCTACTGACTCTCCCCAAGGTGCAAGCTGGGGCAGAGACGCAGAATGTGATACATCTCATTATAATCTGTGCACCATGTAACTCTCCCCAACTCCTCCTACTGACTCTCCCCAAGGTGCAAGCTGGGGCAGAGACGCAGAATGTGATACATCTCATTATAATCTGTGCCCCATGTAACTCCCCCCAACTCCTCCTACTGACTCTCCCCAAGGTGCAAGCTGGGGCAGAGATGCAGAATGGGATACATCTCATTATAATCTGTGCACCTTGTAACTCCCCCCCAACTCCTCCTACTGACTCTCCCAAGGTGCAAGCTGGGACAGAGACGCAGAATGTGATACATCTCATTATAATCTGTGCCCCATGTAACTCCCCCCCAACTCCTTCTACAGACTCTCCCCAAGGTGCATGCTGGGACAGAGACGCAGAATGTGATACATCTCGTTATAATCTGTGCACCATGTAACTCCCCCCAACTCCTCCTACTGACTCTCCCCAAGGTGCAAGCTGGGGCAGAGATGCAGAATGTGATACATCTCATTATAATCTGTGCACCTTTTAACTCCCCCCTACTCCTCCTACTGACTCTCCCAAGGTGCAAGCTGGGGCAGGGACGCAGAATGTGATACATCTCATTATAATCTGTGCCCCATGTAACTCCCCCCCAACTCCTTCTACAGACTCTCCCCAAGGTGCATGCTGGGACAGAGATGCAGAATGTGATACATCTCATTATAATCTGTGCACGATGTAACTCCCCCCAACTCCTCCTACTGACTCTCCCCAAGGTGCATGCTGGGACAGAGACGCAGAATGTGATACATCTCATTATAATCTGTGCACCATGTAACTCCCCCAACTCTTCCTACTGACTCTCCCCAAGGTGCAAGCTGGGGCAGAGACGCAGAATGTGATACATCTCATTATAATCTGTGCACCATGTAACTCCCCCAACTCCTCCTACTGACTCTCCCCAAGGTGCATGCTGGGGCAGAGACGCAGAATGTGCTACATCTCATTATAATCTGTGCACCATATAACTCCCCCCAACTCCTCCTACTGACTCTCCCCAAGGTGCATGCTGGGACAGAGATGCAGAATGTGATACATCTCATTATAATCTGTGCCCATGTAACTCCCCCTCCAACTCCTCCTACTGACTGTCCCCCTCCATCCCAAGGTGCATGCTGGGGCAGAGACGCAGAATGTGATACATCTCATTATAATCTGTGCCCCATGTAACTCCTCCTACTGACTCTCCCCAAGGTGCAAACTGGGGCAGAGACGCAGAATGTGATATATCTCATTATAATCTGTGCACCATGTATCTCCCCCCAACTCCTCCTACTGACTCCCCCCAAGGTGCAAGCTGGGGCAGGGACGCAGAATGTGATACATCTCATTATAATCTGTGCACCATGTAACTCCTCCTACCTACTCTCCCCAAGGTGCAAGCTGGGGCAGAGACGCAGAATGTGATACATCTCATTATAATCTGTGCCCCATGTAACTCCTCCTAACTCCTCCTACTGACTCTCCCCAAGGTGCAAACTGGGACAGAGATGCAGAATGTGATACATCTCATTATAATCTGTGCCCCATGTAACTCCTCCCAACTCCTCCTACTGACTCTCCCCAAGGTGCAGGCTGGAACAGAGACGCAGAATGTGATATATCTCATTATAATCTGTGCACCATGTAACTCCCCCCAACTCCTCCTACTTACTCTCCCCAAGGTGCAAGCTGGGACAGAGACGCAGAATGTGATACATCTCATTATAATCTGTGCACCATGTAACTCTCCCCAACTCCTCCTACTGACTCTCCCCAAGGTGCATGCTGGGACAGAGACGCAGAATGTGATACATCTCATTATAATCTGTGCACCATGTAACTCCCCCAACTCCTCCTACTGACTCTCCCCAAGGTGCAAGCTGGGGCAGAGACGCAGAATGTGATGCATCTCATTATAATCTGTGCCCCATGTAACTAGCCCCAACTCCTCCTACTGATTCTCCCCAAGGTGCAAGCTGGGACAGAGATGCAGAATGTGATACATCTCATTATAATCTGTGCACCATGTAACTCCCCCAACTCTTCCTACTGACTCTCCCCAAGGTGCAAGCTGGGGCAGAGACGCAGAATGTGATACATCTCATTATAATCTGTGCACCATGTAACTCCCCCAACTCTTCCTACTGACTCTCCCCAAGGTGCAAGCTGGGGCAGAGACGCAGAATGTGATACATCTCATTATAATCTGTGCACCATGTAACTCCCCCAACTCTTCCTACTGACTCTCCCCAAGGTGCAAGCTGGGGCAGAGACGCAGAATGTGATACATCTCATTATAATCTGTGCACCGTGTAACTCCCCCAAACTCCTACTGACTCTCCCCAAGGTGCAAGCTGGGGCAGAGACGCAGAATGTGATACATCTCATTATAATCTGTGCACCATGTAACTCCCCCAACTCTTCCTACTGACTCTCCCCAAGGTGCAAGCTGGGGCAGAGACGCAGAATGTGATACATCTCATTATAATCTGTGCACCATGTAACTCCCCCAACTCCTCCTACTGACTCTCCCCAAGGTGCATGCTGGGGCAGAGACGCAGAATGTGCTACATCTCATTATAATCTGTGCACCATATAACTCCCCCCAACTCCTCCTACTGACTCTCCCCAAGGTGCATGCTGGGACAGAGATGCAGAATGTGATACATCTCATTATAATCTGTGCCCATGTAACTCCCCCTCCAACTCCTCCTACTGACTGTCCCCCTCCATCCCAAGGTGCATGCTGGGGCAGAGACGCAGAATGTGATACATCTCATTATAATCTGTGCCCCATGTAACTCCTCCTACTGACTCTCCCCAAGGTGCAAACTGGGGCAGAGACGCAGAATGTGATATATCTCATTATAATCTGTGCACCATGTATCTCCCCCCAACTCCTCCTACTGACTCCCCCCAAGGTGCAAGCTGGGGCAGGGACGCAGAATGTGATACATCTCATTATAATCTGTGCACCATGTAACTCCTCCTACCTACTCTCCCCAAGGTGCAAGCTGGGGCAGAGACGCAGAATGTGATACATCTCATTATAATCTGTGCCCCATGTAACTCCTCCTAACTCCTCCTACTGACTCTCCCCAAGGTGCAAACTGGGACAGAGATGCAGAATGTGATACATCTCATTATAATCTGTGCCCCATGTAACTCCTCCCAACTCCTCCTACTGACTCTCCCCAAGGTGCAGGCTGGAACAGAGACGCAGAATGTGATATATCTCATTATAATCTGTGCACCATGTAACTCCCCCCAACTCCTCCTACTTACTCTCCCCAAGGTGCAAGCTGGGACAGAGACGCAGAATGTGATACATCTCATTATAATCTGTGCACCATGTAACTCTCCCCAACTCCTCCTACTGACTCTCCCCAAGGTGCATGCTGGGACAGAGACGCAGAATGTGATACATCTCATTATAATCTGTGCACCATGTAACTCCCCCAACTCCTCCTACTGACTCTCCCCAAGGTGCAAGCTGGGGCAGAGATGCAGAATGTGATACATCTCATTATAATCTGTGCACCATGTAACTCCCCCAACTCCTCCTACTGACTCTCCCCAAGGTGCAAGCTGGGACAGAGATGCAGAATGTGATACATCTCATTATAATCTGTGCACCATGTAACTCCCCCAACTCTTCCTACTGACTCTCCCCAAGGTGCAAGCTGGGGCAGAGACGCAGAATGTGATACATCTCATTATAATCTGTGCACCATGTAACTCCCCCAACTCTTCCTACTGACTCTCCCCAAGGTGCAAGCTGGGGCAGAGACGCAGAATGTGATACATCTCATTATAATCTGTGCACCATGTAACTCCCCCAACTCTTCCTACTGACTCTCCCCAAGGTGCAAGCTGGGGCAGAGACGCAGAATGTGATACATCTCATTATAATCTGTGCACCATGTAACTCCCCCCAACTCCTCCTACTGACTCTCCCCAAGGTGCAAGCTGGGGCAGAGACGCTGAATGTGATACATCTCATTATTATCTGTGCACCATGTAACTCCCCCAACTCCTCCTACTGACTCTCCCCAAGGTGCAAGCTGGGACAGAGATGCAGAATGTGATACATCTCATAATCTGTGCCCATGTAACTCCCCCCAACTCCTCCTACCTACTCTCCCCAAGGTGCAAACTGGGACAGAGATGCAGAATGTGATACATCTCATTATAATCTGTGCCCCATGTAACTCCCCCTCCCCCCCAATTCCTCCTACTGACTGTCCCCCCCCCCTTCCCAAGGTGCATGCTGGGGCAGAGACGCAGAATGTGATACATCTCATTATAATCTGTGCACCATGTAACTCCACCCAACTCCTCCTACCTACTCTCCCGAAGGTGCATGCTGGGGCAGAGACGCAGAATGTGATACATCTAATTATAATCTGTGCACCATGTAACTCCACCCAACTCCTCCTACCTACTCTCCCCAAGGTGCATGCTGGGGCAGAGACGCAGAATGTGATACATCTCATTATAATCTGTGCACCATGTTCCTCCCCCCCCCCCAACTCCTCCTACTGACTCTCCCCAAGGTGCATGCTGGGACAGAGACGCAGAATGTGATACATCTCATTATAATCTGTGCACCATGTAACTCCCCCCAACTCCTCCTACTGACTCTCCCCGAGGTGCAAACTGGGGCAGAGACACAGAATGTGATACATCTCATTATAATCTGTGCACCATGTAACTCCCCCAACTCCTCCTACACTGACTCTCCCCGAGGTGCAAACTGGGGCAGAGACGCAGAATGTGATACATCTCATTATAATCTGTGCACCATGTAACTCCCCACAACTCCTCCTACTGACTCTCCCCAAGGTGCATGCTGGGACAGAGACGCAGAATGTGATACATCTCATTATAATCTGTGTGCCATGTAACTCCCCCCAACTCCTACTGACTCTCCCCAAGGTGCAAGCTGGGACAGAGACGCAGAATTTGATACATCTCATTATAATCTGTGCCCCATGTAACTCCTCCTACACTGACTCTCCCCGAGGTGCAAGCTGGGGCAGAGACGCAGAATGTGATACATCTCATTATAATCTGTGCACCACGTAACTCCCCCCAACTCCTCCTACCGACTCTCCCCAAGGCGCAAGCTGGGGCAGAGACGCAGAATGTGATACATCTCATTATAATCCGTGCCCCATGTTACTCCCCCCAACTCCTCCTACCGACTCTCCCCAAGGTGCAAGCTGGGGCAGAGATGCAGAATGTGATACATCACATTATAATCTGTGCACCATGTAACTCCCCCAACTCCTCCTACCGACTCTCCCCAAGGTGCAAGCTGGGGCAGAGATGCAGAATGTGATATCGCATTATAATCTGTGCCCCATGTAACTCCCCCCAACTCCTCCTACCGACTCTCCCCAAGGTGCAAGCTGGGACAGAGACGCAGAATGTGATACATCTAATTATAATCTGTGCACCATGTAACTCCCCCAACTCCTCCTACTGACTCTCCCCAAGGTGCAAGCTGGGGCAGAGACGCAGAATGTGATACATCTCATTATAATCTGTG
>NC_134486.1:419712435-419732237 GCF_040206685.1 Ascaphus truei
GTGGCACAACCCCCGAGGTGCCTGCATGAACCTTTCCCCCCTGCGGTGGCACAACCCCCGAGGTGCCTGCATGAACCTCTCGCCCCTGCGGTGGCACAACCCCCGAGGTGCCTGCATGAACCTCTCGCCCCTGCGGTGGCACAACCCCCGAGGTGCCTGCATGAACCTTTCCCCCCTGCGGTGGCACAACCCCCGAGGTGCCTGCATGAACCTCTCGCCCCTGCGGTGGCACAACCCCCGAGGTGCCTGCATGAACCTCTCCCCCCTGCGGTGGCACAACCCCCGAGGTGCCTGCATGAACCTCTCGCCCCTGCGGTAGCACAACCCCCGAGGTGCCTGCATGAACCTGCGGTGGCACAACCACGAGCTGGACACGTTGTTATCAGCGTGACAGGGATGTGGTTATACTCACTTTTACTGTACACTGCAGTGCAAGCCTTTCTGGCAGTGAAGGGGTTAACCAAGACCCTGGCAGGGAAGGTTTAAGGAAGGGGGCAGCTGCTCCCCTCCCACGCCCAGTTGTTGCCCCATGTCACAGGGAAGAAGGGAGGGGGCATTTAAAGAGCCAGATGGGGGGAGGACATGTTTATTTTCTGCCAGCTGGCAGCGTGAGTTCATCCCCAGCTCCATCCCAGCGCACGCAAGGTAAGAGCACCCCCCCCCCCCCTGCTCATCTACTCTATAGGGTGAGACTGGGGGGGATTGGGGGACACCCCTCACAACAGCAAAAGGGAGTGGGGGGGGGGGGGATTATTTACTACGTTTTATTTGTTTTATTTATTTATAACATGTGTTACCAGGAAGTAATACACTGAGAGTTACCTCTCGTTTTCAAGTATGTCCTGGGCACAGAGTAAAACAAATAATACATGGTTACAAATACAGTTACATAAATGAGCAGGGTATACATTATATACAAGACATTGTGTGCACAGTTACAGATAATATATATTATGAGCGTATGAAACAGTTACAGACCAGGTTAAAATGTGAGACAGACTTAGATTTGAAAGAACTTAAACTGCTGGTGGATGTGAGAGTCTCCGGTAGGTTGTTCCAGTTTTGGGGTGCACGGAAGGGGAAGGAGGAACGTCCGGATACTTTGTTGAGCCTTGGGACCATGAACAGTCTTTTGGAGTCTGATCTCAGGTGATAGGTGCTGCATGTGATAGGGGTGAGGAGCTTGTTCAGGTAGCTGGGTAGCTTGCCCAGAAAGAATTTAAAGGCAAGACAGGAAAGGTGAACTTTGCGCCTAGACTCTAGTGATGACCAATCTAGTTCTTTGAGCATTTCGCAGTGATGTGTGTTATAGTTGCATTGGAGAACAAAACGACAAATTGAATTGTAGTGTGTGTCAAGTTTGCTAAGGTGGGTTTGAGGTGCCGAGCCATATACTATGTCTCCATAGTCAATAATTGGCATTAGCATCTGCTGTGCAATACGCTTTCTGACCAGGAGACTTAGGGAGGATTTGTTCCTGTAAAGTACCCCTAGTTTGGCATAGGTCTTGGTTGTCAGGGTATCAATGTGCATCCCGAATGTTAAGTGGGAGTCAAACCATATGCCTATGTATTTAAAACTAGTGACAGGGGTTAGGGTGGTGTTAGCGTTGGTTCTGAAGTCGCCAAACTGGTGCAAAAAAACTGCACCAGTTTTACAGAGGGATAAACTCGTCGCTTTCATTTTCGGTGAGAAATCTGATGCTGTTTTTTTCTGCGCTGGTTTTTGTCCCCGTTTTGCAGCCGGGTGAGATTAGTGCACAGACCCCTAGGGCAGTAAGCGGGTGACGTGGGTGAGGTCCTGCATATTGCCCCGGTAGAGTGGTTGAGGTGTGACTGAGCGCTTTTATTCCCGTTGTACATTGCCGGCGCTAGGCACGGGACGAAGAAGTAAAAACAAACACAAGTATCGATGCTGTGTCTCTGCCCCCCACCCCACTCACACAGCATCGCGCATTAACCCCTCCCGTGCCAAGGGGCACATTTCTCTGACGGCGCTCAGTGATGTTTTGTCGCAGTATCAATACTAGGGATACCTCCTTGGTCCAGGCGTCCATGTTTTTTTAACCCCTTCATGCAGTGCCTCCTGCTCCCACGGCGTTGCACGAGAAGATTATAACGGTTTAGTTTTCTTTTCTGCTCCTTGATCCCTGCGACGCGGGATCGCTGTGGCTTTCGTGCCTTCGTGGCATATCGCCGGCGTTTTTGTGTATTGAGCGTTTCAGATATACTTCTGTACTGCAGAAGGTGTTATGTTGCTGAGTGCTTTCACTGAGCTGATACTCCACAAGCGGTTGTTGAATAGGACAGCGCCTTTATCCCCGTTGGGGGCCAGACGTTCGGCACCTGTCCGTGAGATTGTCGGGCCACTGACACAGAAGGGGTTAATGTTTGCGTGAGCTCCGTGTAGCAGGATGGCGGCAGTGAGGGAGTTAAGAGACAGCTCAGCGCTGGTGGGTGCTGTAGGGTAGTATGTGTGTGTGTGTGCATTACCTCATGGGAAAGGCTTTCCTGGTGTGTGTGTGTGTGTGTGTGTGTGTGTGTGTGTGTTGTGTGTGTGTGTATGAGTGTGTGTGTGCACTGTACATATTGTGTGCCTGCAAATTTCTGCACACGCATGGCGTTCTCTATGCATGTTTGCGTGACCAAATATGCAAGTCTGTGCCATCTGTGTGTGTCTGTGTATATTTGAGTGTGTGTACATATCTACAGTATGAGTGTGCATGTGTGTGTGTACATATCTACAGTATGAGTGTGCATGTGTGTGTGTATATGCCTGTGTGTCTGTGCATATCTGTGTGTGTGTGTGCATATCTGTGCACATATCTACAGTATGAGTGTGTATACCTGTGTGTACTGTACATGCCTGTGTGTACATGCCTTTGTGTGCATATACCTGTGTGTACATGCCTGTGTGTGGGTATACCTGTGTGTATATGCCTGTGTGTGCTTATACCTGTATGTACATGCCTGTGTGTGCTTATGCCTGTGTGTGCTTATACCTGTGTGTACATGCCTGTGTGTGTACATGCCTGTGTGTGCTTATACCTGTGTGTACATGCCTGTGTGTGCCTCTGAGCCCCCCGATTATACACAGACCCCTCTGAGACCCCCGATTATACACAGACCCCTCTGAGCCCCCCGATTATACACAGACCCCTCTGAGACCCCCGATTATACACAGACCCCTCTGAGACCCCCGATTATACACAGACCCCTCTGAGCCCCCCGATTATACACAGACCCCTCTGAGACCCCCGATTACACACAGCAGGGACTGTTCTAATGAGGCAGAGTCTGAACGTGGGACATGTAACATGTAACATCTCACCATCCAACTACACACCGTGACCTCTAGTTATAACATCACAACACCTCTCTACAAAATCCCCCTCCCCTCTATCCAACATCCCTCTCCCTCCTCTCTATCCAACATCCCTCCCCCTCCTCTCTATCCAACATTCCCATTCTCTCTATCCAACATCCCTCCCCCTCCTCTCTATCCAACATTCCCATTCTCTCTATCCAACATCCCTCCCCCTCCTCTCTATCCAACATTCCCATTCTCTCTATCCAACATCCCTCTCCCTCCTCTCTATCCAACATTCCCCTCCTCTCTATCCAACATCCCTCTCCCTCCTCTCTATCCAACATCCCCCTCCTCTCTATCCAACATCCCTCTCCTCTCTCTCCAACATCCCCTCCTCTCTCTCCAACATTCCTCTCCCTCCTCTCTATCCAACATCCCCCTCCTCTCTATCCAACATCCCTCTCCCTCCTCTCTATCCAACATCCCCCTCCTCTCTATCCAACATCCCTCTCCTCTCTCTCCAACATCCCTCTCCCTCCTCTCTATCCAACATCCCCCCTCCTCTCTCTCTCCAACATCCCTCTCCCTCCTCTCTATCCAACATCCCTCTCCCTCCTCTCTATCCAACATCCCCCTCCTCTCTATCCAACATCCCTCTCCCTCCTCTCTATCCAACATCCCCCTCCTCTCTATCCAACATCCCTCTCCTCTCTCCAACATCCCCCTCCTTTCTCTCCAACATCCCTCTCCCTCCTCTCTATCCAACATCCCCCTCCTCTCTATCCAACATCCCCCTCCTCTCTATCCAACATCCCTTTCCTCTCTCCAACATCCCTCTCCCTCCTCTCTCTACAACATTCCCCTCCTCTAAATCCAACATCCTCCTCCTCTCTATCCAACATCCTTCTCCTCACTATCCAACATCCCTCTCTCTCCTCTCTATCCAACATCCCTCTCCTCTCTCTCCAACATCCCTCTCCCTCCTCTCTATCCAACATTCCCCCATCCTCTCTCTCTCTCCAACATCCCTCTCCCTCCTCTCTCTACAACATCCCCCTCCTCTCTATCCAACATCCCTCTCCCTCCTCTCTATCCAACATCCCTCTCCTTCCTATCTATCCAACATCCCCCTCTTCTCTCTCCAACATCCCTCACCCTCCTATCTATCCAACATCCCCCTCTTCTCTCTCCAACATCCCTCTCCTTCCTCTCTATCCAACATCCCTCTCCCTCCTCTCTCTAACATCCCTATCCCTCATCTCTAACCAACATCCCTCAGCCTCCTCACTATCCAACATCCCCCTCCTCTCTATCCAACATCCCTCTCCCTCCTCTCTATCCAACATCCCTCCCCCTCCTCTCTATCCAACATCCCACTCCTCTCTATCCAACATCCCCCTCCTCTCTATCCAACATCCCTCCCCCTCCTCTCTATCCAACATCCCCCTCCTCTCTATCCAACATCCCTCCCTCTCCCCTCTCTCCAACATCCCTCTCCCTCCTCTCTATCCAACATCCCTCCCCCTCCTCTCTATCCAACATCCCTCCCCCTCCTCTCTATCCAACATCCCTCTCCCTCCTCTCTCCAACATCCCCCTCCCTCCTCTCTATCCAACATCCCCCTCCCTCCTTTCTATCCAACATCCCTCTCCCTCTTCTCTATCCAACATCCTCCTCCTCTCTCTACAACATCCCCCTCCTCTCTATCCAACATCCCCCTCCTCTCTATCCAACATCCCCCTCCTCTCTATCCAACATCCCTCTCCTTCCTATCTATCCAACATCCCCCTCTTCTCTCTCCAACATCCCTCACCCTCCTATCTATCCAACATCCCCCTCTTCTCTCTCCAACATCCCTCTCCTTCCTCTCTATCCAACATCCCTCTCCCTCCTCTCTCTAACATCCCTATCCCTCATCTCTAACCAACATCCCTCAGCCTCCTCACTATCCAACATCCCCCTCCTCTCTATCCAACATCCCTCTCCCTCCTCTCTATCCAACATCCCTCCCCCTCCTCTCTATCCAACATCCCACTCCTCTCTATCCAACATCCCACTCCTCTCTATCCAACATCCCTCCCCCTCCTCTCTATCCAACATCCCCCTCCTCTCTATCCAACATCCCTCCCTCTCCCCTCTCTCCAACATCCCTCTCCCTCCTCTCTATCCAACATCCCTCCCCCTCCTCTCTATCCAACATCCCCTCTCCCTCCTCTCTCCAACATCCCCCTCCCTCCTCTCTATCCAACATCCCCCTCCCTCCTTTCTATCCAACATCCCTCTCCCTCTTCTCTATCCAACATCCTCCTCCTCTCTATCCAACATCCCTCCCCCTCCTCTCTCCAACATCCCTCTCCCTCCTCTCTCTAACATCCCTATCCCTCCTCTCTAACCAACATCCCTCACCCTCCTCTCTATCCAACATCCCCCTCCTCTCTATCCAACATCCCTCTCCCTCCTGTCTATCCAACATCCCTCCCCCTCCTCTCTATCCAATATCCCCCTCCTCTCTATCCAACATCCCTCCCCCTCCTCTCTATCCAACACCCCTCTCCCTCCTCTCTATCCAACATCCCTCCCTGTCACGATAGCTTATGACAGGTTGTAATTTACACCAAAATATATATAACTGGGTTGAACTGGTACGAGACTTAGATATGATAAAATATAATTTATTCCTTGATAAAGGTGAACACACAAGATATACAAATAACAGGCAAAATATGGACACTTACTTAAAGTCTAAGACAAGAAAGCCATCAGGATACAAGATGGGCCATTTCTTCCATTTTTCAGTTGACATCACAGCAAGACAAGCAGATCATGAAGACACATGAAGGACATGAAGACCTCTGGCATGAAGACATTTGAGTATGGCATGAAGACATTTGAGTAAGGGGTGACTCTGACTTAAATACCATGTCAAACTCATCTCTTAACCCTAAATGCCGAGCTGTCTAGCAAAAATCTTTGAAGCAGATTTTGGGCTTCTATTGTAAGTGTGAAGTATCACACTTAAAAAACAGTCAGTTCCTTGGTTCCTGGGCCCAGCATAAACAATTAGGCAGTTAGCCTTTGATCACCAGGCTATGTTAATTCCTGCAGGATGCCCTTCATGCCTATTAACATAACAGTGGAGTCTGCAGTTTCCAGAACAGAACCAAAATTCCATATACACTGTAAATAACTTCATAAATTCAGTTCAGTGATACTTACTGGCATGCGAGTCATATTAATACATTCCGTCACGCATGACGCTCCCAATGTGACTAAATTTTACCGTGTAATACTAAAATTAAGAGAGATATTAATATCTGTCTCTTAGTATCTGTTAAACCTCAGGTGTCTGTATTCGTTAGTTGGGGCTTGGTCCCACGAATACACATATGTAACTCTTAGCATGTTCAGCCGAGGACATCTCATAATATTCTTATATTTAATAAGGTCACTCATTCTGATCTCCTAAATCAGAGGCGTTTGTAAGTGTGAGTTATATGCTCACAACCCACTCCAGCTTCCTGCAAACAGGTATTAACATACTGTGCACCAAAACCCCCATCTGTACTTTTTCACACCCAACTTCAATCAAGCCCTTTGAAGCCAAGATATTTCTGTAAAGACACCCGCATCCTAATGTATTTTCCTAAACGGCAGCTCATTAACCCCTTAAGCCCCAGTGTGTGTGGTGCAGACACTGGCCCAGAAACAATACATTTTTACAGGGGAATAAGCATTTGGATATTGAAGCGAGGTAAAAATACATTACTGGACCTCAGTCCAGTTAACCCCTTGCTTCCCAGGTGAGGGTAGAGGGTGGCCAATTGGGGTGTAACCCCTTTAATCCCGGGCCAAATCCTCCCCATCGTCACACTCCCCCTCCTCTCTATCCAACATCCCTCTCCCTCCTCTCTCCAACATCCCCTCCCTCCTCTCTATCCAACATCCCCCTCCCTCCTCTCTAACCAACATCCCTCACCCTCCTCTCTCTCCAACATCCCCCTCCTCTCTATCCAACATCCCTCTCCCTCCTCTCTAACCAACATCCCTCTCCCTCCTCTCTATCCAACATCCCTTCCTCTCTAACCAACATCCCTCTCCCTCCTCTCTATCCAACATACCCTCCTCTCTAACCAACATCCCCCTCCCTCCTCTCTATCCAACATCCCCCTCCTCTCTATCCAACATCCCTCTCCCTCCTCTCCCCAACATCCCCCACCCTCCTCTCTATCCAACATCCCCCTCCCTCCTCTCTAACAAAAATACCTCTCCCTCCTCTCTATCCAACATCCCTCTCCTCTCTCCAACAACCCTCCCCCTCCTCTCTATCCAACATCCCTCTCCTCTCTCTCCAACATCCCTCTCCTCTCTCTCCAACATCCCTCTCCTCTCTCCAACAACCCTCCCCCTCCTCTCTATCCAACATCCCTCTCCTCTCTCTCCAACATCCCTCCCCCTCCTCTCTATCCAACATCCCTCTCCCTCCTCTCTCCAACATCCCCCTACCTCCTCTCTATCCAACATCCCCCTCCCTCCTCTCTAACCAACATCACTCTCCCTCCTCTCTATCCAACATCCCCCTCCTCTCTAATCCAACATCCCTCTCCTCTCTCCAACAACCCTCCCCCTCCTCTCTATCCAACATCCCTCTCCTCTCTCTCCAACATCCCTCTCCCTCCTCTCTATCCAACAACCCCTCTCCTCACTCCAACAACCCCTCCCCCTCCTCTCTATCCAACATCCCTCTCCTCTCTCTCCAACATCCCTCCCCCTCCTCTCTATCCAACATCCTCTCCTCTCTCCACAACAACCCTCTCCCTCCTCTCTCTCCAACATCCCTCCCCCTCCTCTCTATCCAACATCCTTCTCCTCTCTCTCCAACAGCCCTCTCCCTCCTCTCTATCCAACATTCCCCTCCTCTCTCCAACAGCCCCCCCTCATCTCTATCCAACATCCCCCTCCTCTCTATCCAACAGCCCCCCCCTCCTCTCTATCCAAAATACCTCTCCCACCCTCTCTATCCAACATCCCTCTTCTCTCTCTCCAACATCCCCTCTCCTCCTCTCTATCCAACATCCCTCTCCTCTCCCCAACAAACCTCCCCCTCCTCTATCCAACATCCCTCTCCTCTCTCCAACATCCCTCTCCCTCCTCTCTAACCAACATCCCTCTCCTCTTCCAACAACCCTCTCCCTCCTCTCTCTCCAACATCCCCCTCCTCTCTCTCCAACATCCTTCTCCTCTCTCTCCAACATCCCTCTCCCTCCCCTCTCTTCCAACACACCCCTCCTCTCTATCCGACATCTGTCTCCCTCCTCTCTATCCAACATCCCTCTCCTCTCTCTCCAACAACCCTCTCCCTCCTCTCTATCCAACATCCCCCTCCTCTCTATCCAACATCCCCCTCCTCTCTTCTCCAACATCCCTCTCCCTCCTCTCTATCCAACACCCCCCTCCTCTCTATACCAACATTTCTCGCTCTCCCTCTCTATCCAACATCCCCCTCCTCTCTCTCCAACATCCCTCTCCCCTCCTCTCTCTCCAACATCCCTCCCCCTCCTCTCTATCCAACATCCTTCTCCTCTCTCTCCAACAACCCTCTCCCTCCTCTCTATCCAACATCCCCCTCCTCTCTCTCCAACAGCCCCCCCCTCATCTCTATCCAACATCCCTCTCCCTCCTCTCTATCCAACAGCCCCCCCCTCCTCTCTATCCAAAATACCTCCCCCTCCTCTCTATCCAACATCCCTCTTCTCTCTCTCAACATCCCTCTCCCTCCTCTCTATCCAACATCCCTCTCCTCTCTCCAACAAACCTCCCCCTCCTCTATCCAACATCCTCTCCTCTCCTCTCCAACATCCCTCTCCCTCCTCTCTAACCAACATCCTCTCCTCTTTCCAACAACCCTCTCCCTCCTCTCTCCAACATCCCCCCTCCTCTCTCTCCAACATCCTTCTCCTCTCTCTCCAACATCCCTCTCCCTCCCCTCTCTCCAACACCCCCCTCCTCTCTATCCGACATCTCTCTCCCTCCTCTCTATCCAACATCCTCTCCTCTCTCTCCAACAACCCTCTCCCTCCTCTCTATCCAACATCCCCCTCCTCTCTATCCAACATCCCCCTCCTCTCTCTCCAACATCCCTCTCCCTCCTCAACATCCCTCTCCTTTATTTCTCTCACATCCCCCTCTCCCTCCTTTCTCTGTCACACCCCTCTCCTTCATTTCTCTCACCCCCCCTCTCCCTTCATTCTCTCACACATCCCGCTCTCCCTCATCTCTCTCACATCCCTCTCCTCCCTCCTCTCTCTCACATCCCCCACTCCCTCCTTTCTCTCTCATATCCCCCTCTCCCTCCTTTCTCTCATATCCCCCTCTCCCTCCTTTCTCTCACACATCCCCCTCTCCCTCCTTTCTCTCTCACATCCCCCCTCTCCCTCCTTTCTCTCTCATATCCCCCTCTCCCTCCTTTCTCTATCACACCCCCCTCTCCCTCCTTTCTCTCTCCCCCCTCTCCCTCCTTTCTCTCTCACATCCCCCTCTCCCTCCTTTCTCACACATCCCCCTCTCCCTCCTTTCTCTCTCACATCCCGCTCTCCCTCCTCTCTTTCTCACATCCCTCTCTCCCTCCTCTCTCTCTCACATCCCCCCACTCCCTCCTTTCTCTCTCACATCCCCCTCTCCCTCCTTTCCCTCTCATATCCCTCTCCCTCCTTTCTCTCTCACATCCCCTCTCCCTCCTTTCTCTCTCACATCCCCCTCCTTTCTCTCTCACATCCCTCTCCCTCCTTTCTCCATCACACCCCCTCTCCCTCCTTTCTCTCTCACATCCCCCTCTCCCTCATTTCTCCCTCACATCCCCCTTCTCCTTCATTTCTCCCTCACATCCCCCTCTCCCTCCTTTCTCCCTCACATCCCCCTCTCCCTCCTTTCTCCCCCACAACCCCCTCTCCCTCCTTTCTCCCTCACACCCCCCTCTCCCTCCTCTCTCTCTCACACCCCCCTCTCCCTCCTTTCTCTCTCACACCCCCCTCTCCCTCTTTTCTCTCACACCCTCTCTCTCACATCCCCCTCTCCCTCCTCTCTCACACCCTCTCTCTCTCACACCACCCCTCTCCCTCCTCTCTCACACCATTTCTCTCTCACACACCCTCCTCACTCACACACCCTCTCTCTCTCTCACAGATCCCCCTCTCCCTCCTCTCTCACACCCCCATCTCCCTCCTCTCTCACACCCACTCTCTCACACCCTCTCTCTCTCACACATCCCCCTCTCCCTCCTCTCTCACACCCCTCTCTCTCACACACCCTCCTCTCTCACACCCTCCTCTCTCACACCCTCCTCTCTCACACCCTCTCTCTCTCACACACCCTCCTCTCTCACACCCTCTCTCTCTCACACATCCCCCTCTCCCTCCTCTCTCACGCCCTCTCTCTCTCACCACCTCCCCTTCCTTTCTCTCTCACATCCCCCTCACCTTTTTTTGTTACAGGGTTCACATTGTTGGGGCCCTTTTGTGTGACCCGTTTTATTAGCCGTGCTTTGGTTTAACCTCTCTGAGTTGTGTTCTTGTGAACAGATGCTGACACACTAACACAATTGTACGCACAAAAATACAACGTTACGTTTACACAGTAACAGATGCACAACTGAAAACACTACACACACCTTATTGTGTCTTTCCAAATATACGGTAGTAACACAAACACACTGACACTGTGACATTGTATAATACCTCACACACCCATTACCTTGCTGTCATGTATCACACACACACACACGCACACACACACACACACACACACACACACACACACACACACACACACACACACACAGTAGCGCACACGCACACGCCTGTCCCCCCTCCCTGTGTTCTGGGGAGTCTCGGCCTTACTGAGTGTTAGCCTTTGTGTCTCCCATTCCCATGGAAAGGCGACATTCTCTTCCAGCGCCCCCCACACGCACTCATTGTGGTGTGTATACACATCACCACACACACACACAATCTGTCACAGAATGGCACTACTATATACATAGACCTCAGACTGTTAGAGTCACACAGTCAGTCACAAAGTCAGTCACACAGTCAGTCACACAGTCTGTCACACTGTCACACTGTCACACTGTCACACTGTCACACTGTCACACACTTCCCAGTCACAGTGACACATGATAACACAGTGACACAATAAGACAGGGCTGGAAGGCTGAGGGGTCGGGAAAAGCAACATCTGGATGACATGATGACCCACTCCTCTCTCTCTCTTTCCCCCTTCCTCTCTCTGCCACCCTCTCTCTCTGTCCCCTTCTCCTTATCTGCCCCCCTCCCTACCCCCTCCCTCTCCCCTCCCCCCACTCTCCCCTCCCCTCTCTCCCCCTCTATCTCCCATCTCTCTCCCCCCCTCTCCCATCTCCTCTCCTCCCCCCTTCTCTCTCTCTCCCCCTCACTCTCCCCCTCTCTCCCCTCCCCACTCTCCCCCCTCTCCTCACCCCCCCTCTCTCTCTCTTCCCCCCTCTCTCTCCTCTCCCCCCCCCTCTCTCTCTCCCCCCCTCTCTCTCTCCCCCCCTTTCTCTCTCTCTCTTCCCCCCCCACTCTCCCCCTCTCCTTTCTCCCCCCCTCTCTCTCTCCCCCCTCTCTCTCTCCCCTCCCAACTCTCCCCCTCTGCCCTCCCCACTCTCCCCCTCTCCTCTCTCCCCCCCCCCTCTCTCTCCCCCCCCCGGATACAGCCCCCCCGCAGTATGCCGCTGTGCTGCCGTTGCTGCTCCGCTGCCTCGGGCTCCGTGTGGCCCGCCGGTAGGAAGCCGCTGGCGGTGTCTGGGGCGCGGCGCCTCCGGGCCGGGGTCCTGCTCGCCGCCGCCCGCCTCTCCCCGCTGCTCCGCCGCCTGTGGGACCGGCTCCGCTCCGAGGACACCCGCCGGGCGCTGCTGGGCTGCGTGCTGTGCCTGCTCAACCTGCCCCCCTCCTCCGCCGCCGGGGGCAGGGGACCCGGGGCAGGGGGGAGCACAGGGACAGGGGGAGGCACCGAGACAGGGGAATACTAAGAGACATTGGGAGACACTGGGACAGGGGGAGGCACCGGGACAGGGGGACACACAGAGACATTGGGGGACACTGGGACAGGGGGGGAACCCGGGGCAGGGGGGAGCACAGGGACAGGGGGAGGCACCGAGACAGGGGGACACACAGAGACATTGGGGGACACTGGGACAGGGGGGAGCACAGGGACAGGGGAGACACCGAGACATTGGGGGACACTGAGACAGGGGGGGAACCCGGGCAGGGGGGAGCACAGGGACAGGGGGAGGCACCGAGACAGGGGGACACACAGAGACATTGGGGGACACTGGGACAGGGGGGAGCACAGGGACAGGGGGAGACACCGAGACATTGGGGGACACTGAGACAGGGGGGGAACCTGGGACAGGGGGGAACACCGGGACAGGGGGAGACACCGAGACAGGGGGGGAACCCGGGGCAGCGAGGAGCACAGGGACAGGTGGAGACACTGAGACAGGGGGGGAACCCGGGGCAGGGGGAGCACAGGGACAGGGGGAGACACCGAGACAGGTGAAGACACCGAGATCAGGTGAGACATCGAGAGATTGGGGATCACTGAGACAGGGGGGGACACAGAGACATTGGGGGATACCGGAACAGGGGGAGACACTGAGAAAGGGGGAGACACTGAGAAAGGGGGAGGCACTGAGGCAGTGGGGGACACTGAGACAGTGGGGGACACCGAGACAGGGGGACACACCGAGACATTGGGGGACACCAAGACAGGGGGGAACACAGGGACAGAGGGGGACACAGAAACATTGGGGGACCACCGAGACAGGGGGGGACAGCAGGACAGGGGGAGACACTGAGACATTGGGGAACACTGAGACAGGGGGGGACACCGGGGGGGAGAAACTAAGATAGGGTGGGGGGGAGAGACAGGGGGGGACGGACATCAGGAGAGGAAGAGGGTGCAAGACACAGAGACTGAGGGGGACACAGAGAGAGGGGGACACAGAGAGTCTCTCACACACTAATATAAGCACACAGAGACTGGGGACAGAGAGAGGGGGACACAGAGAGCCTCACACACTAATATAAGCACACAGAGACTGGGACAGAGAGAGGGGGCACAGAGAGCCTCTCACACACTAATATAAGCACACAGAGACTGGGACAGAGAGAGGGGGACACAGAGAGCCTCTCACACACTAATATAAGCACACAGAGACTGGGACAGAGAGAGGGGGGCACAGAGAGCCTCTCACACACTAATATAAGCACACAGAGACTGGGACAGAGAGAGGGGGCACAGAGAGCCTCTCACACACTAATATAAGCACACAGAGACTGGGGACAGAGAGAGGGGGCACAGAGAGCCTCACACACTAATATAAGCACACAGAGACTGGGACAGAGAGAGGGGGCACAGAGAGCCTCTCACACACTAATATAAGCACACAGAGACTGGGACAGAGAGAGGGGGACACAGAGAGCCTCACACACTAATATAAGCACACAGAGACTGGGACAGAGAGAGGGGGCACAGAGAGCCTCTCACACACTAATATAAGCACACAGAGACTGGGACAGAGAGAGGGGGACACAGAGAGCCTCTCACACACTAATATAAGCACACAGAGACTGGGACAGAGAGAGGGGGGCACAGAGAGCCTCTCACACACTAATATAAGCACACAGAGACTGGGACAGAGAGAGGGGGACACAGAGAGCCTCACACACTAATATAAGCACACAGAGACTGGGACAGAGAGAGGGGGCACAGAGAGGCTTCTCACACACTAATATAAGCACACAGAGACTGGGACAGAGAGAGGGGGACACAGAGAGCCTCACACACTAATATAAGACACACAGAGACTGGGACAGAGAGAGGGGGACACAGAGAGCCTCACACACTAATATAAGCACACAGAGAGGGGGACACAGAGAGCCTCACACACTAATATAAGCACACAGAGACTGGGACAGAGAGAGGGGGACACAGAGAGCCTCACACACTAATATAAGCACACAGAGACTGGGACAGAGAGAGGGGGCACAGAGAGCCTCTCACACACTAATATAAGCACACCAGAGAGGGGGACAGAGAGCCTCACACACTAATATAAGCACACATAGAGAGAGGGGGACACAGAGAGCCTCTCACACACTAATATAAGCACACAGAGAGAGGGGGACACAGAGAGCCTCTCACACACTAATATAAGCACACAGAGAGAGGGGGACACAGAGAGTCTCTCACACACTAATATAAGCACACAGAGAGAGGGGGACACAGAGAGTCTCTCACACACTAATATAAGCACACAGAGAGAGGGGGACACAGAGAGTCTCTCACACACTAATATAAGCACACAGAGAGAGGGGGACACAGAGAGTCTCTCACACACTAATATAAGCACACAGAGAGAGGGGGACACAGAGAGTCTCTCACACACTAATATAAGCACACACAGAGAGGGGGCACAGAGAGCCTCTCACACACTAATATAAGCACACAGAGAGGGGGCACAGAGAGCCTCTCACACACTAATATAAGCACACAGAGAGAGGGGGACACAGAGAGTCTCTCACACACTAATATAAGCACACAGAGAGAGGGGACACAGAGCCTCTCACACACTAATATAAGCACACAGAGAGAGGGGGGCACAGAGAGTCTCTCACACACTAATATAAGCACACAGAGAGAGGGGGACACAGAGAGTCTCTCACACACTAATATAAGCACACAGAGAGAGGGGGACACAGAGTCTCTCACACACACTAATATAAGCACACAGAGAGAGGGGGACACAGAGAGTCTCTCACACACTAATATAAGCACACAGAGAGAGGGGGACACAGAGAGCCTCTCACACACTAATATAAGCACACAGAGAGGGGGCACAGAGAGCCTCTCACACACTAATATAAGCACACAGAGAGAGGGGGCACAGAGAGTCTCTCACACACTAATATAAGCACACAGAGAGAGGGGGACACAGAGAGTCTCTCACACACTAATATAAGCACACAGAGAGAGGGGGACACAGAGAGTCCATCACACACTAATATAAGCACACAGAGAGAGGGGGACACAGAGAGTCTCTCACACACTAATATAAGCACACAGAGAGAGGGGGACACAGAGAGTCTCTCACACACTAATATAAGCACACAGAGAGAGGGGGGACACAGAGAGTCTCTCACACACTAATATAAGCACACACAGAGAGGGGGCACAGAGAGCCTCTCACACACTAATATAAGCACACAGAGAGGGGGCACAGAGAGCCTCTCACACACTAATATAAGCACACAGAGAGAGGGGGACACAGAGAGTCTCTCACACACTAATATAAGCACACAGAGAGAGGGGGACACAGAGCCTCTCACACACTAATATAAGCACACAGAGAGAGGGGGCACAGAGAGTCTCTCACACACTAATATAAGCACACAGAGAGAGGGGGACACAGAGAGTCTCTCACACACTAATATAAGCACACAGAGAGAGGGGGACACAGAGTCTCTCACACACTAATATAAGCACACAGAGAGAGGGGGGACACAGAGAGTCTCTCACACACTAATATAAGCACACAGAGAGAGGGGGCACAGAGAGCCTCTCACACATTAATATAAGCACACAGAGAGGGGGCACAGAGAGCCTCTCACACACTAATATAAGCACACAGAGAGAGGGGGGCACAGAGAGCCTCTCACACACTAATATAAGCACACACAGAGAGGGGGACACAGAGAGTCTCTCACACACTAATATAAGCACACAGAGAGAGGGGGACACAGAGAGTCTCTCACACACTAATATAAGCACACAGAGAGAGGGGGACACAGAGAGTCTCTCACACACTAATATAAGCACACAGAGAGAGGGGGACACAGAGAGTCTCTCACACACTAATATAAGCAGACAGAGAGAGGGGGACACAGAGTCTCTCACACACTAATATAAGCACACAGAGAGAGGGGGACACAGAGAGTCTCTCACACACTAATATAAGCACACAGAGAGAGGGGGACACAGAGAGCCTCTCACACACTAATATAAGCACACAGAGAGGGGGCACAGAGAGCCTCTCACACATTAATATAAGCACACAGAGAGGGGGCACAGAGAGCCTCTCACACACTAATATAAGCACACAGAGAGAGGGGGGCACAGAGAGCCTCTCACACACTAATATAAGCACACAGAGAGAGGGGGACACAGAGAGTCTCTCACACACTAATATAAGCACACAGAGACTGGTCAGTAATCAGAGAAAGAAAGTTAGTAACTGCAGGCGCAGCAGGAGAGGGGATCACACAGCTCAAGCGTGGGCACCGGAGAATAGGTACCACTGCTGTGTACACCAGAGGATTTGACAGGTATGTGTCCCTACTGTGTGTGTGTGTGTGTGTGTGTGTGTGTGTGTGTGTGTGTGTGCGTGCGTGCGTGTGTGTGTGTGTGTGACGTATGTGTCCCTACTACGCCCCCCCCCCACTGTGTGTGTGTGAGAGGTATATGGCCCTACTGTGTGTGAGAGAGAGGTATGGTGTCCCTGTGTATTAGGAGGGGGTGAGAGGAGCGTGTCCCTGTGTATTAGGAGGGGGTGAGAGGTACGTGTCCCTGTGTGTTAGGAGGGGGTGAGAGGTACGTGTCCCTATGTGTTAGGAGGAGGTGAGAGGTACGTGTCCCCTGTGTGTTAGGAGGAGGGTGAGAGGTACGTGTCCCTGTGTATTAGGAGGGGGTGAGAGGTACGTGTCCCTGTGTATTAGGAGGGGGGTGAGAGGTACGTGTCCCCTGTGTATTAGGAGGGGGTGAGAGGTGTGTCCCCCTGTGTATTAGGAGGGGGTGAGAGGTGTGTGTCCCTGTGTATTAGGAGGGGGTGAGAGGTACGTGTCCCTGTGTATTAGGAGGGGGTGAGAGGTACGTGTCCCTGTGTATTAGGAGGGGGTGAGGTACGTGTCCCTGTGTATTAGGAGGGGGCGAGAGGTGCGTGTCCCTGTGTATTAGGAGGGGGTGAGAGGTGCGTGTCCCTGTGTATTAGGAGGGGGTGAGAGGTACGTGTCCCCTGTGTATTAGGAGGGGTGAGAGGTGCGTGTCCCTGTGTATTAGGAGGGGTGAGAGGTACGTGTCCCTGTGTATTAGGAGGGGTTGAGAGGTGCGTGTCCCTGTGTATTAGGAGGGGGTGAGAGGTACGTGTCCCTGTGTATTTAGGAGGGGGTGAGAGGTACGTGTCCCTGTGTATTAGGAGGGGTGAGAGGTACGTGTCCCTGTGTATTAGGAGGGGGGTGAGAGGTGCGTGTCCCCTGTTTATTAGGAGGGGGTGAGAGGTACGTGTCCCTGTGTATTAGGAGGGGGTGAGAGGTACGTGTCCCTGTGTATTAGGAGGGGGTGAGAGGTACGTGTCCCTGTGTATTAGGAGGGGGTGAGAGGTGCGTGTCCCTGTTTATTAGGAGGGGGTGAGAGGTGCGTGTCCCTGTGTATTAGGAGGGGGTGAGAGGTACGTGTCCCTGTGTATTAGGAGGGGGTGAGAGGTACGTGTCCCTGTGTATTAGGAGGGGGTGAGAGGTACGTGTCCCTGTGTATTAGGAGGGGGTGAGAGGTACGTGTCCCTGTGTATTAGGAGGGGGTGAGAGGTGCGTGTCCCTGTGTATTAGGAGGGGGTGAGAGGTACGTGTCCCTGTGTATTAGGAGGGGTTGAGAGGTGTGTGTCCCTGTGTATTAGGAGGGGGTGAGAGGTACGTGTCCCTGTGTATTAGGAGGGGGTGAGAGGTACGTGTCCCTGTGTATTTGGAGGGGGGTGAGAGGTACGTGTCCCTGTGTATTAGGAGGGGGTGAGAGGTACGTGTCCCTGTGTATTAGGAGGGGGCGAGAGGTGCGTGTCCCTGTGTATTAGGAGGGGGCGAGAGGTGCGTGTCCCTGTGTATTAGGAGGGGGTGAAGAGGTACGTGTCCCTGTGTATTAGGAGGGGTGAGAGGTGCGTGTCCCTGTGTATTAGGAGGGGGTGAGAGGTACGTGTCCCTGTGTATTAAGAGGGGGTGAGAGGTGCGTGTCCCTGTGTATTAGGAGGGGGTGAGAGGTACGTGTCCCTGTGTATTAGGAGGGGGTGAGAGGTACGTGTCCCTGTGTATTAGGAGGGGGTGAGAGGTAACGTGTCCCTGTGTATTAGGAGGGGGTGAGAGGTGCGTGTCCCTGTTTATTTAGGAGGGGGGTGAGAGGTACGTGTCCCTGTTTATTAGGAGGGGGTGAGAGGTACGTGTCCCTGTGTATTAGGAGTGGGTGAGAGGTACGTGTCCCGGTGTATCAGGAGGGGGTGAGAGGTGCGTGTCCTGTGTATTAGGAGGGGGTGAGAGGTAGCGTGTCCCCTGTGTATTAGGAGGGGGTGAGAGGTACGTGTCCCTGTGTATTAGGAGGGGTGAGAGGTACGTGTCCCTGTGTATTAGAGGTGGAGGGGGCTTGAGAGGTACGTGTCCCTGTGTATTAGGAGGGGGGTGAGAGGTGCGTGTCCTGTGTATTAGGAGGGGGTGAGAGGTACGTGTCCCTGTGTATTAGGAGGGGGTGAGAGGTACGTGTCCCTGTGTATTAGGAGGGGGTGAGAGGTACGTGTCCCTGTGTATTAGGAGGGGGTGAGAGGTACGTGTCCCTGTTTATTAGGAGGGGGTGAGAGGATACGTGTCCCTGTATATTAGGAGGGGGTGAGAGGTACGTGTCCCTGTGTATTAGGAGGGGGTGAGAGGTACGTGTCCCTGTGTATTAGGAGGGGGTGAGAGGTACGTGTCCCTGTGTATTAGGAGGGGGTGAGAGGTACGTGTCCCTGTGTATTAGGAGGGGGTGAGAGGTACGTGTCCCTGTGTATTAGGAGGGGGTGAGAGGTACGTGTCCCTGTGTATTAGGAGGGGGTGAGAGGTACGTGTCCCTGTGTATTAGGAGGGGTGAGAGGTACGTGTCCCTGTGTATTAGGAGGGGGTGAGAGGTGCGTGTCCCTGTTTATTAGGAGGGGGTGAGAGGTACGTGTCCCTGTGTATTAGGAGGGGGTGAGAGGTACGTGTCCCTGTGTATTAGGAGTGGGTGAGAGGGTACGTGTCCCTGTGTATTAGGAGGGGGTGAGAGGTGCGTGTCCCTGTGTATTAGGAGGGGGTGAGAGGTGCGTGTCCCTGTGTATTAGGAGGGGGGAGAGGTACGTGTCCCTGTGTATTAGGAGGTCGGAGGGGGTGAGAGGTACGTGTCCTGTGTATTTGGAGGGGGTGAGAGGTACGTGTCCCTGTGTATTAGGAGGGGGTGAGAGGTGCGTGTCCCTGTGTATTAGGAGGGGGTGAGAGGTACGTGTCCCCTGTGTATTAGGAGGGGGTGAGAGGTACGTGTCCTGTGTATTAGGAGGGGGGTGAGAGGTACGTTGTCCCTGTTAGGGGGTGGAGGTAGTGTCTGTGTTAGGAGGGGGTGAGAGGTACGTGTCCCTGTTTATTAGGAGGGGGGTGAGA